>NC_086454.1:156880833-157180833 GCF_028390025.1 Pseudophryne corroboree | reverse complement strand
TTGGTGGTAAACACAGACTAGATGAGGGATACTCAGAAATCCTGATCCTCCATTATAGTGCGCTTATTGAGTGTCATACCGTACTCAATGATGGGGGTGAAAACTTCCACGTATAAAGGTTTCTTTTCATGGGGGTATGCCTTCCCTCTTTCGCTCTACTGTGCTTATTATGGTCACCACAGGGGTTATGTGGAATCGGTGGAATTGGAGCATACCTAAACTTACAGGTTTAGATGTTCTCTTAATCGTGTAAAGGTTTGTTTTCAGGGGGTTCTTCTCGGTGTGTCCCCGTCTCCCTTCTCGTATAATCGTAGAAATACGTGACAGGCTTGCTGCCTGTTTTCTCAGGTACTGTAGTAAGCGGCATACTACAGTACACGGGAAAACAGGCAGCAAGCTTGTTGTGAGACACTGGGGTATATTTACTAAAATTCGTATTTTTCCGTTTGAGGTCAAAGTTCAATCACGATTGACATCGAAAGTGTAAAATTGCAACTTTTTGAATTTAGGGGGTCATTCCGAGTTGTTCGCTCGTTATTTTTCTCTCGCAACGGAGCGAATAGTCGCTAATGCGCATGCGCAATGTCCGCAGTGCGACTGCGCCAAGTAAATTTGCTATGCAGTTAGGTTTTTTACTCACGGCATTACGAGGTTTTTTCTTCGTTCTGGTGATCGTAATGTGATTGACAGGAAGTGGGTGTTTCTGGGCGGAAACTGGCCGTTTTATGGGTGTGTGTGAAAAAACGCTACCGTTTCTGGGAAAAACGCGGGAGTGGCAGGAGAAACGGAGGAGTGTCTGGGCGAACGCTGGGTGTGTTTGTGACGTCAAACCAGGAACGACAAGCACTGAACTGATCGCAGATGCCGAGTAAGTCTGGAGCTACTCAGAAACTGCTAAGAAGTGTCTATTCGCAATTCTGCTAATCTTTCGTTCGCAATTTTGATAAGCTAAGATTCACTCCCAGTAGGCGGCGGCTTAGCGTGTGCAAAGCTGCTAAAAGCAGCTTGCGAGCGAACAACTCGGAATGACCCCCTTAGTACGACTAATTTACTAAGCTGTCGTATTCTGCACTTTCGGATTTACCGATGTCGATGTCATTCATTTTTTTAGGCAGTGTTTTACGTGAGTGACTTGTAAAACACTGCCGACTTTAATACAATGAATCTGGCCGGATCTGAGAGATCCGTGCTGGGCTTCATTGTGCACCTTTTTAAAAAATAAAATCAGTGTTAAAATCCCCCAAAAAATTGTGTGGGGTCCCCCCTCCTAAGCCAAACCAGCCTCGGGCTCTTTGAGACGGTCCTGGTTGCAAAAATATGGGGAAAAAAATGTCAGGGGTTCCCCCATATTTAAACAACCAGCACCGGGCTCTGCGCCTGGTCCTGGTTCCAAAAATACGGGGGACAAAAAGCGTAGGGGTCCCCCGTATTTCTGAAACCAGCACCGGGCTCCACTAGCCAGATACATAATGCCACAGCCGGGGGACACTTTTATATAGGTCCCGGCGGCCCTGGCATTACATAACCAACTAGTCACCCCTGGCCGGGGTACCCTGGAGGAGTGGGGACCCCTTCAATCAAGGGGTCCCCCCCTCCAGCCACCCAAGGACCAGGGGTGAAGCCCGAGGCTGTCCCCCCCATCCAAGGGCTGCGGATGGGAGGCTGATAGCCGTTTTGTTAAAAAATGAATATTGTTTTTAGTAGCAGTACCTCAAGTCCCAGCAAGCCTCCCCCGCAAGCTGGTACTTGGAGAACCACAAGTACCAGCATGCGGAGGAAAACCGGGCCCGCTGGTACCTGTAGTACTACTACTAAAAAAATACCCCAATAAAAACATAAGACACACACCTTGAAAGTAAAACTTTAATGCATACATCCACATCTCCATATACACATACTTACCTATGTTCACACGAGGGTCGGTCCTCTTCTCCATGTAGAATCCATGGTGTACCTGTAGAAAAAATTATACTCACAAAATCCAGTGTAGAAGGCTCCTCTTGTAATCCATTTGTAATCCAGGTACTTGGCAAAATAACAAAACGGACACCCGACCTCGCACTGAAAGGGGCCCCATGTTTTCACATGGGACCCCTTTCCCCGAATGCCAGAAACCCCCTCTGACTTATGTCTAAGAGGGTTCCATCAGCCAATCAGGGAGCGCCACATTGTGGCACCCTCCTGATTGGCTGTGTGCTCCTGTACTGTATGACAGGCAGCACACGGCAGTGTTACAATGTAGCGCCTATGCGCTCCATTGTAACCAATGGTGGGAACTTTGTGGTCAGCGGTTGACCGAAAGTAACCTCACCGCTAACCACAATGTTCCCACCATTGGTTATAATGGAGCGCATAGGCGCTACATTGTAACACTGCCGTGTGCTGCCTGTCATACAGTACAGGAGCACACAGCCAATCAGGAGGGTGCCACAATGTGGCGCTCCCTGATTGGCTGATGGAACCCTCTTAGACATAAGTCAGAGGGGGTTTCTGGCATTCGGGGAAAGGGGTCCCATGTGAAAACATGGGGCCCCTTTCAGTGCGAGGTCGGGTGTCCGTTTTGTTATTTTGCCAAGTACCTGGATTACAAATGGATTACAAGAGGAGCCTTCTACACTGGATTTTGTGAGTATAATTTTTTCTACAGGTACACCATGGATTCTACATGGAGAAGAGGACCGACCCTCGTGTGAACATAGGTAAGTATGTGTATATGGAGGTGTGGATGTATGCATTAAAGTTTTACTTTCAAGGTGTGTGTCATGTTTTTATTGGGGTATTTTTTTAGTAGTAGTACTACTGGTACCAGCGGGCCCGGTTTTCCTCCGCATGCTGGTACTTGTGGTTCTCCAAGTACCAGCTTGCGGGGGAGGCTTGCTGGGACTTGTAGTACTGCTACTAAAAACAATATTCATTTTTTAACAAAACGGCTATCAGCCTCCCATCCGCAGCCCTTGGATGGGTGGGACAGCCTCGGGCTTCACCCCTGGTCCTTGGGTGGCTGGAGGGGGGGGACCCCTTGATTGAAGGGGTCCCCACTCCTCCAGGGTACCCCGGCCAGGGGTGACTAGTTGGTTATGTAATGCCAGGGCCGCCGGGACCTATATAAAAGTGTCCCCCGGCTGTGGCATTATGTATCTGGCTAGTGGATCCCGGTGCTGGTTTCAGAAATACGGGGGACCCCTACGCTTTTTGTCCCCCGTATTTTTGGAACCAGGACCAGGCGCAGAGCCCGGTGCTGGTTGTTTAAATATGGGGGAACCCCTATCATTTTTTTCCCCATATTTTTGCAACCAGGACCGGCTCAAAGAGCCAGAGGCTGGTTTGGCTTAGGAGGGGGGACCCCACGCATTTAAAAAAAAAAAATAACACTTTCCCGTCCCCTTCCCACTGATAAACATGCACGGATCTCATGGATCCGTGCATGCCTGTACAAACACGGGATAAAAAAGCAGGTCTGTTTTTTTTTAGCACTTTTTCACGAATTGTATTTCAGCACGGCAGTGTTTGGCTATTGTCGGCAGTGTTTGTGATTTGCACTTTTTAGCAAATTACCGATTTCTACCAAATTGCAGGCGTATTTGACCGATGGTGTATTGATTCGTAATTTTTTCCTAGGACTTCCAAAATATTACGAATGCCCTCATCACTGCCGAGATTTTTGCTTAGTAAATTCCCGACATGACACTTTGAAGAAAAAACGTCATCTCGGTCAAAATCGGGACCTTAGTAAATATACCCCACTGTGATTTGATGACTACTTCTTCTGCCGCATATCACTTACTTCTGTTATTATACGAGAAGTGAGATGGGGACATACCGAGGAGAACCCCCAGAAAAGAAACCTTTTCATGATTAAGAGAACATTTAAACCCGTAAGTTTAGGTATGCTCCTATTCCACTGATTCTACTTAACCCCTGTGGTGACAATAATAAGCACGGTGAAGGGAAATAAGGAAGGCATACCCCAACGAACAGAAACCTTTATTCGTAAGGGGCTTTGTGAATCTCGTCAGCCCTCCTCCCCCCTGCTCCACTGGCAATGTGGAGACCGGGATCCCAGGGTCGGTATAGTGACCGACGGTATCCCAAACCCAACTCCTTCCCAATTGTTTGTATATTAGCAGATTGTGGGGCAATTTACATGCAGGTACTGTGTGTGGACAGCAAGGGGCGCGCCAGCTGGGGCGGAAGCTTTATGATTGGAGCTGTCCCGCATTACCCTGGATTGTGCTTAGCTCCTCCTTCCTTCTTCCTGGTCATCCTATCACATGCCTGATGCCGCCGTGTGAGTGTTTATACTTGGAGTTGGATGAGAAAGTCTCTGACATACAAGTCCTGCCCTTGTGTCACTTGCATTGTGCTTCTTACAGCAGGTGCACTACATACTTACTACCAGCTGTGCTGTGCAGCTCCCCCGGGTATAACTATGGACAGGAAATGTAGTAAGCAGTATATAGAGATAGTGAGCTGTACATTCACAGTACATTGCAGATGCTGTGCAGACAGGTCAACGGCTTTCCCTGCAGTGTTCTGTAGTAATCTCCAGGCAGGGCTGTGCTGCTTCCCAGCAGTATACTTATTTATTCACTCTCTATACTCACTGTCAGTGCTGTGTGTTATCTGCTTCCCTAGTATATACCCTTTTAGTGCTGAGTGTTACTGACGTCTCTAATATACACCCTTCCAGTGCTGTTACCAGTGTCTCTAGTATACACCCTTCCAGCATACCTCCCAACTGTCCCGATTTTCGCGGGACAGTCCCGTTTTTTGGGGACTGTCCCGCTGTCCCACCCGCGGGTCGCAGTGTCCCGCGGTGGGGGGGGGCAGTTGGGAGGCTCTGTCTCTCGCTGCCCTGCTTAGCAGAGCAGCGGTGAATAGACGCTGTGCGCATGCGCACAGCGTCTATTCAGTGCAGACAGGGGGAGAGGAGGCATGCCAGCGGCTCACGGAGCGCTGGGCATGCCCCCCTCAGTGATGAAATCGGGGGGCGTGGCTCGCAATCGCGGATCCTCCCGCGAAGCCACGCCCATTTTACATAGGTCACGCCCCTTTTTCGGGAGTGCGCCGCGCGTGTGTCCCTCTTTAAAGCAGCACAAAGTTGGGAGGTATGCTTCCAGTGCTGAGTTACTGGCGTCTCTAATATACACCCTTCCATTGCTGAGTGTTACAGGCACCTCTAGTATACACCCTTCCAGTGCTGAGTGTTACAGGCACCTCTAGTATACACCCAGTGCTCAGTGTTACCAGCATCCCTAGTATACACCTTTCCAGTGCTGAGTGTTACCGGCGTCTCTAATATACACCCTTCTAGAGTTATACAGGCATCCTTAGTATAGACCAGTGATGGCTAACCTTAACACTCCAGCTGTTGTTGAACTACACATCCCAGCATGCCCTGCATCAGTTTTAGCATGGCCAAATAACAAAACTGTAGCAGGGCATGCTGGGATATGTAGTTCAACAACAGCTGGAGTGTCAAGATTAGGCATCACTGGTGTAGAGCCTTCCAGTGCTGGTTGTTAGTTACCAGCATCTCTAATGTACACTCTTCCAGTTCTGAGTGTTACTGGTGTCTCTAGTATACAGCCTTCCAGTGCTGAGTGTTACCTGCATCCCTAGTATACTGTACACCCTTCTAGTGCTGAGTTTTACCGGCATCTCCTCTAGTATACATCCTTCCAGTGCACCAGAGCCGGATTAAGGCTATGGGGGGCCCAGGGCACTTCAGACTGTGGGGCCCTTACTAAAGAGGAAGTAGATTAATTGTTAAAACATTTACCATTGAAGTGCCGGCATTTTTTTCAATAAATAAATAAATAAATATGTAAAACAATCTTCTGCAAATGCGGCATTCTTCAGACTTGTATAAAACAGTGGTGCATTTTAATTAATCATCAACATTTCGAGGGCACAGTGAATTTAGGAATTTTTTAGGGCAGGGCGCCGGTCTGTAGGGGCACTTGTGCACGCGTCTCACGGCGTCACTTAAGGGGGCGTGGGTGGGCAGCGGCGTCACTAAAGGGGATGTGGGCGGCTGGCGGCGTCACTAAAGGGGGCGTGGGCGGCTGGCGGCGTCACTAAAGGGGACGTGGGCAGCTGGCGGCATCACAAAAGGGGAGTGGGAGGCCAGCGGCATCACTAAAGGGGGCATGCCTAGCACCTACGGAGGTGCTGGGCTTCCCCCAAGCGCACTAGCGTAGCGTGAATGGATGCTGTGCGCATGCGCACGGCATCTATACACGCTGGGAGAGCAGGAAGCAGGCAGGATGTTTAGCAGGGTGCCGCAGAAAGAGTGAACACTATATATATATATATATAAAATCCAGGGCCGTAACTACGTGTGTGCCAAGTGGGCTTGGCACACAGCGCAGTTGCCCTGAGGGCGCACGGCCAGCGGCATGTAATGAGTCAAATTGACTCATTACATGCCGCCTCTAAGTCTCTGCACCGTGCGCCGTGCTGTGAAGATAGAAGACATCAGCGTCGCCGCCGGGCAGCGGAGAAGGAGGAGGGAGGGGGAGCAGGGAGCCGCAGCAGCGCTATGTTATTGGTAGTAAGCGCCGCTGCAGCATCCCCCTCTCCTTCCGTATTGGCTGCTGGGCAGCCAATACGGAAGGAGAGGGGGATGCTGCAGCGGCGCTTACTACCAATAACATAGCGCTGCTGCGGCTCCCTGCTCCCCCTCCCTCCTCCTTCTTCTCACCTCACTGCCTGCACCGAGGGAGCTGCACGAGGAGCCTGTCAGCGGGGAGAAGGTAAGTATATCCCCCCCCCCCTCTCTCTCTCGGACACCGCCTGCCGCAATGTGTAAAAAATGGGACTGGCTGCCGCAATGTGTAAAATGGGACTGGCTGCCGCAATGTGTAAAAAATGGGACTGGCTGCCGCAATGTGTAAAAAATGGGACTGGCTGCCGCAATGTGTAAAAAATGGGACTGGCTGCTGCAATGTGTAAAAAATGGGACTGGCTGCCGCAATGTGTAAAAATTGGGACTGGCTGCCGCAATGTGTAAAAAATGGGACTGGCTGCCGCAATGTGTAAAAAATGGGACTGGCTGCCGCAATGTGTAAAATGGGACTGGCTGCCGCTATGTGTAAAAAATGGGACTGGCTGCCGCAATGTGTAAAATGGGACTGGCTGCCGCAATGTGTAAAATGGGACTGGTTGCCGCAATGTGTAAAAAATGGGACTGGCTGCCGCAATGTGTAAAATGGGACTGGCTGCCGCAATGTGTAAAAAATGGGACTGGCTGCTGCAATGTGTAAAAAGGGGGACTGGCTGCTGCAATGTGTAAAAAGGGGGACTGGCTGCTGCAATGTGTAAAAAGGGGGACTGGCTGCTGCAATGTGTAAAAAGGGGGACTGGCTGCTGCAATGTGTAAAAAGAGGGACTGGCTGCCGCAATGTGTAAAATGGGACTGGCTGCCGCAATGTGTAAAAAAATGGGACTGGCTGCTGCAATGTGTAAAAAGGGGGCCTGGCTGCCGCAATGTGTAAAAAGGGGTCCTGGCTGCCGCAATGTGTAAAAAGGAGGACCGGCTGCCGCAATGTGTTAAAAGGGAGATTGGCTGCTGTAATGTGTAAAAAGGGGGACTGGCTGCCGCAATGTGTAAAAAGGGTCTATCTGCCGCAATGTGTAAAAAGGGGGACTGGCTGCCGCAATGTGTAAAAAGGGTCTATCTGCCACAATGTGTAAAAAGGGGGCCTGGCTGCCGCAATGTGTAAGAAGGGGTCCTGGCTGCCGCAATGTGTAAAAAGGGAGACTGGCTGCCGCAATGTGTAAAAAGGGGGACTGGCTGCCGCAATGTGTAAAAAGGGGGACACTGTCTGCTGTAATGTATAAAAGGGGCTCTACCTGGTGTAGTGGCGTTACTGTGCAGCGTAATTTGAATAATGTAGACTACTGTGCACCGTAGTATGAATTGCTATTATTTTGTGGCCACGCCCCTTCCCCGTGAAGCCACGCCCCTAGAATTTTTTTGCGCGCCTGAGGCGCGCACTACCCCAACCTTTCATGGGGGGGGGGGGGGCGCCACTGTCGTTTCTCGCACACAGCGCTAAAATGCCTAGTTACGGCACTGATAAAATCTCTCTATAACCCAGAGCCTACATTTTTTTTAATTTTTAGTAGCAGGGAAAACACAATGAAAGATAGTCAGCCTTACTTGCTCAGGCTGCTATCAGTGTCTGCTGAGACAGAGGAGATCGAGAGCTCGATCCTCTCTGCCTCTAGTCTCCGTTAAGGGCACCAGGCTTCCTCTGCTGGGCTGGCTCCACATGCTGCCAGGGTTCGGTCTCTTCTTCCTTCCTCCCCTCTGCAGCCTGCGTGCCCAGCCAATGACTGAGCCGCAGGCTGCTGCTGCAACCGCTATTGGACAGCTGAGCCATCGCTCAGCTGTCCTCTACGCTGCGGAGAGCCGGGAACGCAGCAGCACCACAGAGCGGATCGGTAAAAGCGATCCGTTCTGTGGCAAGGGGCCCCTTTTAGAAAGGGGGGCCCGGGGAACGTACCCCCGGGACTCCCCCCCCCCCTTAATCCGGCTCTGCAGTGCACTACATACTTACTACCAGCTGTGCTGTGCAGCTCCCCCGGGTATAACTATGGACAGGAAATGTAGTAAGCAGTATATAGAGATAGTGAGCTGTACATTCACAGTACATTGCAGATGCTGTTCAGACAGGTCAAGGGCTTTCCCTGCAGTGTTCTGTAGTAATCTCCAGGCAGGGCTGTGCTGCTTCCCAGCAGTATACTTATTTATTCACTCTCTATACTCACTGTCAGTGCTGTGTGTTATCTGCTTCCCTAGTATACACCCTTCCAGTGCTGAGTGTTACTGGCGTCTCTAATATACACCCTTCCAGTGCTGAGTGCAGTGGCATAACTAGAATTTTTCTCCCCCCAAGCCAAAAAATTCTCTGGCTCCCATAATTGCCACTAGAAAAGTGATGAATTTGCGCTCGCCGCAGGCGCACACTGGGAAAAGGGGCATGACCTTGCTAGAATGGGTGTAGCTTCACTGAAAGGGGCGTGGCATTGTGGGAAAAGACTACCTTATACCCCAGTTTTGCAACCTACACGCCAAGACAACACTGATTCATGTCACTTATATTATTTGTCATTTTTCCTCCTTATAGTAATGCCCCTTGCACATTATGCTACACATCATAATGCCCATTACACAATATGACACACACCGTAATGCCTGTGACACATTATGCCACACACCGTAATGCCCGTTATAAATTATGCCACACACTGCAATGCCCCTGAGACATTATACCACATACAATGCCCGTGATACATTATGCCACATACCGCAATGTCCGTGATACATTATGCCATACATCGTAATGCTTGTGATACATTATGCCACACATCGCAATGCCCGTTATACATTATGCCACACACCGCAATGTCTGTGATACATTATGCCATACATAGCAATGCTCGAGATACATTATGCCACACACTGCAATGCCCATTACACATTAAGCCCTACATTAAGGCTTCTAATTACTTTTAAATGACCTGATCATTGCCAAGGGTTTCATGATCTTGGTTCCATACACAGTGCCAGGGGTTTTCATGGTCAGGGTTTCATGCTCGTTGCCAGGGGTTTCATGCATTGGGTGTTATGCTCGTTGCCAAAGGTTTCATGCGCTGGGTGCCAAGCTCATTGCCAGGGGGTAATGCTTGTTGCTACGGGTTTCATGCACTGGGTGTCATGGTTGTTGCTCGGGAGTAATGCCTGTTGCCAGAGATTTCATGAGCTGGATGTCATGCATGTGTCCAGGGGGTAATGCTCATTGCCAAGGGGTTTCCATGCGCACTACCAGGGATGCCAGGGGGCCGCGAACAGCACTATGCACTCCTGCGCAGTGGCGTAACTTCATCCCAGTTGCCCAGAGGCAAGATTAATGTTGGTGTCCCCTCCCATGCCGACGCTTGGACTTTGTAAAACAAATTTAAACCTGACTTCAGTTTACGTTAAATACAGTAGCAGTTATTGGTTATATTTTTGGTAATCGAACCCATGACCTCAGTGCTTTGAAGCAGTAATGTTAATCACTACCCCAGTGGCATATCTATAATGGGTGCAGTGTGCGCGGTGCACCGCACAACCTGCACCCATTTTTAAAATACTCGCCTCTCCTGAGTCCCCCGCTGGCAGCAGCATCTCTCAACAAATGTCCAGTAAATGGCGCGGCGCCCATTTTTCAGATGATTTGCACATGCGCATAAAGGAGACCTTTGGGAAAATGGTCACCATGCACAATAGAGTCTGTGTCCCTGTAGTGCACAGGCTATACTGCGCTAATGGCCACCAGCTACAGAGAAGGGGCCCCAGAGGGAGGAGGATGGACATGGGCCTCCTCCCTTGTTAATATGCCCCTGCGCTACACCATCCGTACTGCTGCTGTTATAAGAATAAACGTAAATCCTAAATAGGAACACATATTTTTAAACTATATAGCAGATAATGAATAGTTTGTGTTAATTAAAATCAACAATGAAATGAAAAAACATACATCTTTTCCTTTGGGAAGTGGTCTCCTTAGGTGTCAACAGATTGTAGTGGTTTTTTTTAAAACAATATTTATGCTCTCAGTATTAGTTTTTTTTTACATGTTAGAGCAAATTCACATTTTCAACAGTTACATATTGATGCAAGTTTTTCCCAATTACATATGTAGCACATGTAGTAATAAAACACGTAGGGGTCAACTTAACGATAAGCGGTGATAGGTAACATTCTCAATTAGCAGTGCCTGCAATTCCATCAGCCGCCCAGTTATACCCACCCATACAAACCTGAGAGCATTTTTGTGATGGTCATATACTACAGAGAGCATTTTTGTGATCACTGAACACTACAGAGAGCATTTTTGTGATCACTGAACACTGCAGAGAGCATTTTTGTGACCACTGAACACTGCAGAGAGCATTTTTGTGGCTTGACAAGTTTTTGCAAAATCTAGGAGCCAACTTATAGTTTAAGAGACAGAAAACTTGTATAAATCCCTACACATGCCCCTTCAATCAGACCACCACACAGGGCCCAAGTTCATAATAAAGTATAAACCACACATTTATGCCACACCGTAGGCCCTATATTCATATTATGCCACACCGTAGGCCCTATATTCATATTATGCCTCACCGTAGGTACCATATTCATATTATGCCACACTGTAGGTCCCATATTCTACTAAACCACACATTTATGCCACACCGTAGATCCTATATATATATTATGCCACACTGTAGGCCCTATATTCATATTATGCCACACTGTAGGTCCCATATTCTACTAAACCACACATTTATGCCACACCGTAGATCCTATATTTATATTATGCCACACTGTAGGCCCTTTATTCATATTATGCCACATCGTAGGCCCCAAATTCATATTACGCCACACAGTAGGTCCCATATTCCTATTATGCCACACCGTAGGCCCTATATTCATATTATGAAACACTGTAGGTCCCATAGTCATATTATGCCACATCGTAGGCCCTATATTCATATTATGAAACACTGTAGGTCCCATATTCATATTATGCCACACCGTAGGCCCTATATTTATATTATGCCACAACGTAGGGCCCATATTAAATTTATGCCACACAGTAGAGCCCATAGTCATATTATGCCACACCATAGGGCCCATATACATGTTACGCAACACAGTAGGGTGCAAATTAATATGTCACACAGTAGTCAGGGTGTTGCAGAAAGAAGTAAATAGCAGAATACAAACAAATGTAACCTAACAATTAAATAGTGAGGGCAAGGCTAAAACCAACAAGATTCTGGGGTACATAAAATGTAAGAAAAGTCATACAAGGGCCTCATATGGACTAGGGATTAATGTTGTGAGGGATTTTGATAGAGATGAGCGGGTTCGGTTCTCAGAGAACCGAACCTTACCGGCTTCACCACCCGAGCCCGGATCCGAGTCAGGCTTTGGAGAGTGTAGAGAGAGGACGTGTCTCCATCCTCAGTGTCCGTGTCTTGTGCTGCATCTGTCCAGTCACAGTGGTGGTGTCCTCTGCTGCCATATGTACAGTGCTGCTGTATAAGTTCAGTCCATTACAGTGGTGCTGTGTTGTCCTGCATCAGTCCAGTGGTGGTGTCCCTGTGCTGCTGAATATGTCCAGTGGTACTGCCGTATATGTACAGTGATACTGCCGTATATGTCCATTGATACTGCCGTATATGTCCAGCGGTACTGCCTTATAAATCCAGTGATCCTGCCATATAATTACAGTGGTACTGGCGTATAAATCCAGTCCAGTGAAACTGCCGTATATGTCCAGCGGTATTGCCGTATAATTCCAGTAATCCTGCAGTATAATTCCAGTGATAGTGCTGTATAATTCCAGTGGTACTGGCATATAAATCCAGTGATCCTGCCATATAATTACAGTGGGACTGGCTTATAAATCCAGTCCAGTGATACTGCCGTATATGTCCAGCGGTACTGCCGTATAAATCCAGTGATACTGCCGTATAATTCCATATATCTCCAGTCCAGTGGTGCTGCCATATAAGTTCAGTGGTGCTGTCCTGTCCTGTTTACTCCAAATAAAGGGGTTATTAATATTTACTCCAAATAATTTTCACAGGGTTTGCCCTGTGTGGTATAGAGGTACGCTCTCCTGTACCGCATATTCGGGGTCATTCCGAACCGATCGCTCGCTGCAGTTTATCGCAGCGATCTGGTCGGAAATGCGCATGCGCCAGCGCTGCAGTGCACCGGCGCATGCCGGACGGCCAAAGGCCGCCGTTCCCTAGTGATCACCTCTGCCTGATTGACAGGCAGAGGCGGTCGCTGGGCGAGAGCGGGTTGGACGGCGGCGGGCCGACTGTTGGGGTGCAGCCTGCAGCGGCTACGTGACGTCAAACACAGCCGCGGTGAGCCGGGGCAGCAAAGAGGTTCTCTTCTCCCGTCCAGCCGCAGGAGCTGTGCTGGCCGGGAGTAACTACTGAAATGCAAAAGCATCGCCGCTGTGCGGTGCTTTTGCACTTCGGAGGGGGGGGGGGTGTAGCACTGAGATGTGGGGCGGACTAGCCCTGTGCAGGGCGTCCCCCCGCATGTCTGAGTGCCTGATCGTAGCTGTGCTAAATTTAGCACAGCTACGATCAACTCGGAATGACTCCCATTGTTATATAACTAAAGGAAAATAATGGAGAACAAAAATTTGGAGGATAAAATAGGGAAAGATCAAGAACCACTTCCTCCTAGTGTTGAAACTGCTGCCACTAGTCATGACATAGACGATGAAATCCCATCAACGTCATCTGCCAAGGCCGATGCCCAATGTGAGGGCATGTAAAATCCAAAAAGGGAAAGTTCAGTAAAAAGACCCAAAAATTTTTTTTTTAAATGGTCTGAGGAGAAGCGTAAATTTTCCAATATGCCATTTACGACACGGGGTGGCAAGAAACGGCTAAGGCCCTGGTCTATGTTCATGACTAGTGGTTCAGCTTCACATGACGATGGAAGCCCTCATCCTCCCACTAGAAAAATGATAAGAGTTAAGCTGGCAAAAGCACAGAAAAGAACTGTGCATTCTAAGATGGTATTACAAATCCCCAAGGAGAGTTCAAGTGTGTCGGCGGTTGCGATGCCTGACCTTCCCAACACTGGACTGGAAGAGGTGGCTCCTTCCACCATTTGCACACCCCCTGCAAGTTCTGGAAGGAGCACCCACAGTCCAGTTTCTGATATTCAAATTGAAGATGTCACTGTTGAAGTACACCAGGATGAGGATATGGGTGTTACTGCCGCTGAGGAGGAAGTTGACGCTGAGGATTCTGATGGTGATGTGGTTTGTTTAAATCAGGCACCAGGGGAGACACCTGTTGTCCATGGGATCAAGAAGCCCATTGTGATGCTGTTGGTGGCTTGAAAAATTGCGGGCCTCTTTCAGCTTTCTGCCATCGCAAGCCAAAGACTGGAGCTCCATCAACCACACCTGAACCTACCCTGCCATCACCTGAAGCAAGAGGTGGTAACGAGGTGGAATTCAACACTCTATATGCTTCAGAGGATGGAGGAGCAGCAAAAGGCCATTCATGCCTTTACTTCCACCTACAATATAGGCAAAGGAGGAGGTATGCACCTGACTCAAGCGCAGTGGAGAATGATTTCCGTCTTGTGCAAGGTTCTCCAACCCTGCGAACTTGCCACACGTGAAGTCAGTTCAGACACTGCCAGCTTGAGTCAGGTCATTCCCCTCATCAGGCTTTTGCAGAAGCAGCTGGAGAAATTGAAGGAGGAGCTAAGATGGAGCGATTCCGCAAAGTATGTGGGACTTGTGGATGGAGCCCTTCATTGGCTTTGCCAGGATTCAAGGGTGGTCAATCTGTTGAAATCAGAGCGCTACATTTTGGCCACCGTGCTCAATCCTAGGTTTAAAGCCTATGTTGTATCTCTCTTTCCGGCAGGCACAAGTCTGCAGAGGTTCAAAGACTTGCTGGTGAGAAAATTGTCAACTCAAGCGGTTCATGTCCCGTCAACAGCTCCATCTTCACTTTCTCCCACAACTGGGGCTGCGAGGAAAAGGATGATTTCCTAGCCCACCCACTGGCAGTGATGCAGGGCAGTCAGAAGTGAGTGCTAACTTCTGGTCTGGACTGAAGGACCTGCCAATGATTATGGTCATGTCTACTGTCACTGCATATGATTCTGTCACCATTGAAAGAATGGTGGAGGATTATATGAGTGACAGCATCCAAGTAGGCATGTCAGACAGTCCGTACGTATACTGGCAGGAAAAAGAGGCAATTTGGATGCCCTTGCACAAACTGCCTTATTTTACCTAAGTTGCCCCCCCTCCAGTGTGTACTCCGAAAGAGTGTTTAGTGCAGCCGGTAACCTTGTCGGCGATCGGCGTAGGAGGTTACTTACACAAAATGTGGAGAAGATGATGTTCATCAAAATGAATTATAAATTAATCCGGGAAGACCTTGACCAGTAATTGCCTCCAGAAAGTACACAGGGACCTGTGATGGTGGATTCCAGTGGGGATGAGTTAATACTCTGTGAGGAGGAGGATGTACACAGTAAAACGGGTGAGGAATCGGAGGATGAGGATGAGGTCGACATCTTGCCTCTGTAGAGCCAGTTTGTACAAGGAGAGATTGATTGCTTCTTTTTTGGTGGGGGCCCAAACAAACCAGTTATTTTAGCCACAGTCATGTGGCAGACCCTGTCACTGAAATGATTGGTTTGTTAAAGTGTGCATGTCCCGTTTATGCAAAATAAGGGTGGGTGGGAGTGCCCAAGGACAATTCCATCTTGCACCTCTTTTTTTTTTTTTGCATCATGTGCTGTTTGGGGACTAGTTTTTTTAAGTGCCATCCTGTCTGCCACTGCAGTGCCACTCCTAGATGGGCCAGGTGTTTGTGCCGCACACTTGTGTTGCTTAGCTTAGTCATACAGCTACCTCATTGCACCTCTTTTACTTCTTCGCATGATGTGCTGTATAGGGCCCAGTTTTTAAAAGTGCCATCCTGTCTGACACTGCAGTACCACTCCTAGATGGGCCAGGTGTTTGTGCTGCACACTTGTGTTGCTTAGCTTAGTCATACAGCCACCTCGGTGCAACCTTTTGGCCTAAAAACAATATTGTGAGGTGTTCAGAATAGACTGGAAATTAGTGGAAATGAATGTTATTGAGGTTAATAATACCATAGGATCAAAATTACCCCCAAATTCTGTGATTTTAGCTGTTTTTACGTTTTTTACAAAAATCATCCAGCTCCAAAACCAAAACAGGAAAGGGTGGTTTCGGCAAAACCAACCCAAAAACACAAGCGGGGAATTAGGACCAAAACCAAAATACAAAAAGTGCCCGCCGCACATCTCTAGATTTTGATCAGGTTTACTTACAATTAATCCAGCATTGAATGGTCACTGTCCTATAGTAGCAGGAACTGCAGAACAGAAACTCTGTCATGATCTGGGAAAGCCCTGCCCGCAGCTCCCATGTGCGTGACTTGTGGCCTCACGTCCTTTTGTGCAGCTCTATGTAGTCTCCTCCAGGGTAGCCATGGAACCCCTGCCCGGTACTATGCGCTGTCAGTAGCCAGCTCAGGCATGGTGTGGCAGCAGCTGGCCGTGTGGGTCCGAGCCACAGCAGAGGGGGGGATAGGTCGGAGCAGGGGTGGGGTTTGCCTGTGCAGACAATATCCTGGATGGCAGTACCCTGTTGGTGCACCTCACTGCTGAAAATGTATTCATTAGTGCATGCAGCGCTTCCATCCCACACGCTCCCACACCACGCCCCCTCACAGGAGCCGGACCGCAGGTGCTGCTCCGGGAGATTGGCAGTCACAGGTCCCAGCAGCAGGAAGGGCACTGAAGGGAGACAATGGAGTACAGGTGCCTGGAGCCCGGTGGCAACTGACTCCACTGATTCCAGCAGTTCCGCCCCTGCTCCCACGGGTCCCAGCACTTCCTAGACACTAGAGGTCAAGTATGACCTCTAGCACGTCTACTCCATGGTGGCGGTAGTCCGCATGTAGTCTGCTCTGAATCAGTGGCAGCGCCCCTGCAGTCCTGCGCCTCCAAGCCTCTGCAGTGGCTGCGGGGTGGTAGTTACGCCACTGGCTGAGTGTTACCTGTGTCTCTAGTATACAGCCTTCCAGTGCTGAGTGTTACAGACACATCTAGTATACACAGGCCCAGCGACACGGTGGGACAAAGAGGACACTTGTGCAGGGCCCCGAGGTTCAGGGGGGTTGGATCAGGGACACAAAAAACGGGGCAACAGTGCCAATACTGCTTTTTAAAGTGTATGCTCCAACTGTTCAATTTAACTAGGAAAACAATTAACAGGCCCCCTAAACTCTCCCCCCTCCTTTTACCCCATCACTTTGTCCAGTCCCTGTGGTCCATGCTGTATTGGCATCATTACAAATGTTGCTGCGCTGTCGCTTTTCTGTATGTCCCTGCCACCGCCACTGAACTGCCAGGTAGCCCAGCAGGAAAACCACCTGCCGGGCTCACTGACAGTCTGAGTCAAAGGCTCCACACAGAAGCCCGCAGTCTTACAGCTGTCTAATTTCGCTCCCTATAGACAAGAGGGAAGTGAGCCCCTTTTCATACAGTGTGTATATAAGTGTCTGTGAAAATATATATATATATATATATATATATATATATATCTATCAAACACAACAATAGTGAAATTGGCGCCCTAGGAGAGGTATATTCCTGACCCCTCTTATGGTAGTATCTTTTTCAATATATCTTACAGAGAGCATAAAATACACAGTGAGTTCCAATATACAGATTTTTTATTAAAAAAATATCAATTATGTCCTTATATCCTTAAATCATCTTAAAACAGATGACAGGGTAATAGGGTATTCTATTATGCTTTGATGTAACCTCCAACCTGAATCATTTGAAGGAGAATCTCATGAAAGAAGCAATCTGTTCATGTATGAGAAATCAAACCTCCATGTTATGTGAGGAGGCTATCATCTGTTAATGCATTTAAGGATATAAGGACATACTGTAATTGATATTTTAGCAACGTTTTAATAAAAAATCTGTATATTTGGACTCACTGTGTATTTTATGCTCTCTGTAAGATATATTGAAAGAGATACGAACATAAGAGGGGTCAGGAGCAGGGCCGTAACTAGGTGTGTGCGGAGGGGGCACCGCACATAGCGCTGTAGGGTAGGGGGCGCAGTTGGTGGCACTTGTCAATTATCTGTTTTAATTACTTTCACTTTGAGCTTCCCCACTTTTTGAAGCCCAGCATCTCCTGACCACCCCTATCTCCTACCCTGACCCCTTCTGTCACTAATACCCATACAGCATCTTGAGATTTCTTTGTTATTCAGTCACATTGTCCTTTATTACATTTGAAGATGTTGACATACCCAGGATTCTAACCTATTGCCTATGGCATTGTAGTCAGACACTCTATTCATTGAGCTCTCTGCCCTTACATAGAAAGCTAGAGAATTCTAAGCTAGAGAATTCTATTTGAAGCTTACCTTGTACTTGGTGAAAAAATTATCAGCATTGCTGCTGACCAGATCTATTTATTGTGTGACTGAGAGAGATTGGATGTGTGGCTGCACACTGCATGGATCTGCTCAATTGCAATACTGATTTTTTTTTTTTTTTTTTTTTTACAAAGTACCAGTAGCTTCATATAGTGTTCATAGTATTTATGCAGGATCAGATATCTCAATGAGTAAGGTGTTTGATTACAGTTCAACAGGTTATAGGTCTGAATCCCGTGTATGGCAGTATATTGTAACTGAATATTAATGACAGGGCTGTAACTAGGTGTGTGCAGAAGGTGCATTGCCCACAGCGCACTTGCCCTGTGGGCGCACCTTCTACATACACCCCGAGTGGCCGCATATCCCTCCCGCTGACGGCCGCACTCCCGCTCCCCTGTGCCTGGCACCCGCAGCAGCCCCAAGCTCCGACCAGCTGGAGCTGCTGATCACTGTGTAAAGTCTGCAGCAGCGCTGGACAGGATATCCCCCCTGTGCTGCTGAGCTCCCGCGGCCCACCCCCTCTCTGCCTGTGAAGTGTACAGACTCTGCAGAGGAGTCAGTTCTGTACAGGAGCCGGCAACAGTGCAGGAAGAACATAAATCTCATGTATGTGCCTACACAGACACTACACTCTACACTGTATTACACTACACTACACTACACTACACTACACTGTACTACACTACACTCTACTACACTCTAAGGGCAGGGGGGGATGTAAGTGGAATCTGCCTGCCGTAATGTGTAAAATGGGGACTCTGCCTGCTGTACTGCACAAAAGGGGGGCTCTGCCTGCCATAATGTGTAAAAGGGGGACCTATCCTGCCGTAATGTTAAAAGGGGACTCTGCCTGCCAGAATGTATAAAAAGGGGACTCTACCTGCCGGAATGTGTAACAGGGGGTCTCTACCTGCCGTAATATGTGTAAGTGGTGCTACTGTGTAGCATATTATGAATTGGTATTATTTTGTGGCCACGCTTCTTCCCCATGAAGCCACACCCCTATATTTTTGGCACACGCCTACGGCGCGCACTGGGCCTATTTTAAATATGATGTGGTAGGGAGGGCGCCAATGCGGTTTCTTGCACACAGCGCTAAAATGTCTAGTTACGGCACTGGTCAGGAGTATACCCATACCTCCCAACATGACCCTCTCCAGGAGGGACAAAATGCTCTGCTTCTGGACTTCCCTCTAATGTATGATTGCCGGCACCTGTGCTGAACAGGTAATGGATAAGAAAGGTGTTTCACTACAGGTGTTGGCAATCATACAGTAAGAAGGATGTCCAGAAGCAGAGCATTCTGTACCTCCTGGAGATGGTCATGTTGGGAGGTAAGTGGTTTTGCCCAACTACTAACAAATTTGCTGCTACGATCAGGTCTGAATTACATACCTCCCAACATGACCCTCTCCAGGAGGGACAAAAAGCTCTGCTTTTGGACTTTTTGCTTAATTTATGATTGTCTGCACCTGTGTTGAACAGGTTAATGGATAAGAAATGTGTTTCAGCACAGGTGCTGGCAATCATACATGAAGAGGGAAGTCCAGGAGCAGAGCATTCTGTCCCTCCTGAATAGGGTCATGTTGGGAGGTATGGAATTACCCCCTCGGTGTCTTAGCTTTGCGCTCCCACAGGTCCACCTGTGTGCCTTTCAGTGTCACTTGGATTTTCAGCTCCACGGAATTGTCACCTCAGCTGTTGTTTGCTGTGCAACTGTCAATGGTTACCCCGGCCCTGCGGGTCACAGCCTGCCACTTAGGACAGTGTCTCCTGGAGTTCTATCCGTAGAGGATTTCCCAGCAGTTCTGCAGTGCTCTTCAGCCACGTATAATAATCATCCATTCTGCAAAACTCCTTCATTGTTCTTCAGTCACATCTAACAATCATCCAATCTGCAAAACCCCTTCAGTGTTCTTAAGCCACGTTTAATAATCATCCATTCTGCAAAACTCCTTCAGTGTTCTTCAGTCATGACAATTAACTATCTAATTTACAAACTCTTCAGCATTCACTAGCCATATCAGACAATCATTTATTATACGGCCTCTTTCAATAACTCTGTCCATGAATACTCTGCATCCTAATTATTTGGAATTCTTCATCTTTGTTCTTTAAATATTTGCTCTTATATGTCTTTTCATTAATAAAAGCATATGAGAAGAAACTACATTCGTCCTCCTCACTTTCTCCTCGCAGAGGCATACACTTCTACCGCTAGCACACATCCAACGGATTCACAAATTCTACCGGCTTTGACAGGGCAACACCTCACTTGTCTTTTTAGAAGTTTTTGATAAATCTCCCCCTTTGTTTTATATGAAATTATTTGCCTAAGAATATTCTGGCATGTCATTTTTTTTTAATTGTTTTGTATATCTTTTATACATTTTGAATATTTACTCACTTTAAACTTCCTTTAAGCTTGGTCTCTGTTATTCTTATCTGATCCATTTGCCTGTGGATTCAGCTAAATAATGCTGCATATCTGTTCTACAGGTCTCAGTATGTTATCCCGCTGCACGTGATCCCGATGGTGCCTAAACCTGACCCCCTTCCCCGCTGCCTAACCTCCCCAGGGGTGCCTAACCCTAACCCATCCTGGTTCCGGTATGAATGGTCGACCATGTTATGGTCGACAGTCATTAGGTCGACCACTATTGGTCGACATTGACATGGACACATGGTCGACACATGAAAATGGTCGACACATGAAAGGTCGACACATGAAAAGGTCGACATGAGTTTTTTTTTAGTTTTTTTTGTGTCGTTTTTTGCGTAATGTGACTGGGAACCCCAATTAGTGCCCCGCGTCCCCTCGCATGGCTCGCTTCGCTCGGCACAGATTACCGTTCCAATCGTAGTCCACGTGGATCGTAAAGTATGGAAAAGTTCCCCAAAAGAAAAAAAAGTTAAAAAACTGATGTCGACCTTTTCATGTGTCAACCTTTCATGTGTCGACCATTTTCATGTGTCAATCATGTGTCCATGTCGATCATGTCAATGTCGACCAATAGTGGTCGACCTAATGACTGTCGACCATAACATGGTCGACCATCTGAACGGATACCACCCATCCTCCCCACAGCCTAACCCTAACCCCCCCGCAGCCTAACCCTAACCCCCCTCCTGATGCTTAAACCTAACCCCTCCCACCCCTGGCCCTAAACTTAACCTTGCAGCCATACTTACGGTCAGGATGCTGTCTGTTGTGATTCCGGCATCGATCTCATGGCCCCATTCGGATTTCCGATGTCGGGATTGTGGAGGGTGTCCTGATTCCGGCGTCGGTATTTCAACTGCCGGGATCCCGACACCCGGCATCTTGACTGCACCCTATAATATGGGTAATGATAACTGCCACTGACTTAAGGTTTTAGGTAGTTGTGTTGGGAGAATGTAACTATCTACAAAAAAAACTTAGTGGCAACAGATCTTGAGAATAAATAGTGTGTGAGATACCAGGGAGTGTAATCATTTTCAGAAAGACCAGGGGCTAAATGTAATAGTCTCTGAGTTGCCGAAGTTGTGGGACTATTTGCGAGTTTGCCTATTTTGAAAAAAAAAACAAAAAAACGGGTAGACTTGCAGAAAGTTTCGCACTTCCAGGCAACTCAAGGCTATTACATTTAGCACCAGATGTTTGTTTATTTTAATTTAATTTACCCTGTGTACAAGCACATGACTCAAGTGAGTGTTAAATATGATAAGTTATTAACAGCTGTCAAGGATTGGTGACACTGCTTAAAATACATCTTCCTGTTATATTTGACTTTGTCGAAATTGGGGGCAGTACTGTTGGGCATAATATTCTCATAGATAAAATAGGATTTTAATTACCTACCGGTAAATTATTTTCTCGTAGTCCGAGGATGCTGGGGTCCACATAAGTAACATGGCGTATAGACGGGTCCACTAGGAGCCACTGGCACTTTAAGAGTTAGAGAGTGTGGGCTGGCTCCTCCCTCTATGCCCCTCCTACCAGACTCCATATAGGAACTGTGCCCGAGAAGACGGACAACTTCGAGAGAAGGATTTTTTACAGACAGTGGCGAGATTCACACCAGCTCACACATACAAGGCAAACCAAGCTAACCAGCTTGAAAAATCAGCAACGGCTGAACAAGATTACTTAACCAAGTAACAAAATAGTACTTAACCAAGAACAAAGCAGTACTTATACAATAAATCACTGCAGGATAACGAAGCGCTGGGCGGGCGCCCAGCATCCTCTACGGACTACGAGAAAAGGATTTACCGGTAGGTAATTAAATCCTATTTTCTTTTACGTCCTATAGGATGCTGGGGTCCACATTAGTTCCATGGGGATGTACCAAAGCTCCTAGAACGGGAGGGAGAGCGCGGAGGCTCCTGCAGAACTGATTGACCAAACTTAAGGTCTTCAGAGGCCAAAGTATCGAACCTGGAGAACTTGGCAAATGTGTTCGACACAGACCAAGTAGCTGCTCGGCAAAGCTGTAAATCTGAGATACCCCGGGCAGCCGCCCAGGATGAACCCACCTTACGAGTAGAGTGGGACTTAACAGATTTTGGACACGGCAGTCCTGCCGTAGAATATGCATGCTGGATAGTGAACCTGATCCAGCAAGATATCGTCTGCTTAAAAGCAAGACACGGAAGAAAAGGAATTACAGAAGACTCTTGTGTGGGTGCACTCTTGTTTAGATTGTTAATATGACAATATTAAAACATAACTTTTATTATCTCATAATAGTTAGAAAAAAATCCAGACTTTTATAATCCACTTGAATTAATTAGACAAACTATATTGTTACCCATGTAGACCACAAACATCTATGCGAGGTGTCACCCCTATTTGATGGATCTATTGGGAATTTTTATCTCACAAAAAATTGGAAATGTTCTGGTTAGTCTATGTTATTAGACTCAGGAGGGATGTAGACACTCAGGCTCTACACCCTGATCCTATCCCACCAGCACAAGCTCAGCTTGTATTAATAAGACCTCCAAGGGTCATTGATCCGAAGTATTATCAGGAGTATAGATCTTTATTCGCATTGGCAAATGTCAGATCTGTGACATATCAAGGAAAACGGTACTTGGAGAGAGTCAAAGTTTTGGTGACACAGGTCAAGTAGGTGAGCAGAAAGAGATGATTGAAGAAAATGTGGTGATCCTGCTGTTGGTTTCAGGTCGAGAGGGTCACGAGTTACAACACCGGGTATTCTCTGGGGGTCACCCTCACAGATACTAACCCAGCCCACCACCGTTTTGCTTCCAAGATCGGACGAGATCGGGCTCTGTCGGTGGGGTATGGTAGTAATTCACTGGGCCTTCTATAGCCGACTCACCAATGAGAGTGCACCTAAGGAAGATTCGGGAAAGAGAGAGAGTAGATAAGGGCGGATCTGCTGTCCATGTTAGGCACAGGGTAACCTGTGGATCATGGATGAGAGTCCGCAGATATATGGAGAGGAATGAGGGTATAAAGGTATAGAGAAAAGAGAAAACTTGATGTCAAGACAAAATACTGTCAAAGATTGACAGTGATGAGTAGAAATACAAATAAAACCAGGTAGCTGAAGATATCAGGTTATATTAGGTAATTACTCTGTTGACGGAAAATGGAGATAACGAATAATGGAAAACAGAAATTGATACACAGCCCCTAAGGGGTACTAGTCATCATACTTATTCACACCTATGCTATAGAGGGCAGACACGCGAATACTATGTATACCATATCACATAGGTGAAAAAAAATATATAATGACGGTGTGATATTCCTACCTAGATTCCTAGATAACCCTGATTGGGTCTGATTAATATCTTATATGGAGCTACAGGACTAAACCATCCAGCAACAGTATACAGGTGTTTCAAAAGATCCACAATCTCGGATGTGTATAGGGGATATCCCTGTTGGCAGTATAATCGAGAGTGGGGGTAAACAGGCCCCTAGGATGCTGACTTATAGGATGCTTAAAAAAATGTCATTATTAATTCTGTACTTATTGCTATCTAGGCAAGGTTACTGAAATAATATAGTAGTAATAAGTAGTTGGGATAATATTGCTGAAACACGTAGCAATAATAATTTAAGAGAGAGAAAGAAAAAAAAAAAAGGGAGGGGGGGGGGGGAGGGGGAAATGGTGAGGAAAATGTATCGTAACAATCACTGCCCAGATCCCTGGGCTGCCGTGATGACAAAGGGGGGCATGTCGGATTGCTGCCTGGGTATGTGGGAAAAAGTCAATCCCAGAAAAAACAAAAAATATATCAAATTATATATAGAAAAGTGTACCGGTCCCTGCCCAGGTCCCTGGGTCAGTCACTAAATAACAAGATGCAAAATTCCACTACTTCAGTCTTTGGTTAAAGTTGAAGTGATTCATGCTGGGATGCTGGGATAGGTAATGCTGAAATGCTGGAAAACGCGTTTCACCCGTCCTGCGGGCTTGTTCACTTCCAACCTAATATAACCTGATATCTTCAGCTACCTGGTTTTATTCACCTAATATAACCTGATATCTTCAGCTACCTGGTTTTATTTACCTAATATAACCTGATATCTTCAGCTACCTGGTTTTATTCACCTAATATAACCTGATATCTTCAGCTACCTGGTTTTATTTGTATTTCTACTCATCACTGTCAATCTTTGACAGTATTTTGTCTTGACATCAAGTTTTCTCTTTTCTCTATACCTTTATACCCTCATTCCTCTCCATATATCTGCGGACTCTCATCCATGATCCACAGGTTACCCTGTGCCTAACATGGACAGCAGATCCGCCCTTATCTACTCTCTCTCTCTTTCCCGAATCTTCCTTAGGTGCACTCTCATTGGTGAGTCGGCTATAGAAGGCCCAGTGAATTACTACCATACCCCACCGACAGAGCCCGATCTCGTCCGATCTTGGAAGCAAAACGGTGGTGGGCTGGGTTAGTATCTGTGAGGGTGACCCCCAGAGAATACCCGGTGTTGTAACTCGTGACCCTCTCGACCTGAAACCAACAGCAGGATCACCACATTTTCTTCAATCATCTCTTTCTGCTCACCTACTTGACCTGTGTCACCAAAACTTTGACTCTCTCCAAGTACCGTTTTCCTTGATATGTCACAGATCTGACATTTGCCAATGCGAATAAAGATCTATACTCCTGATAATACTTCGAATCAATGACCCTTGGAGGTCTTATTAATACAAGCTGAGCTTGTGCTGGTGGGATAGGATCAGGGTGTAGAGCCTGAGTGTCTACATCCCTCCTGAGTCTAATAACATAGACTAACCAGAACATTTCCAATTTTTTGTGAGATAAAAATTCCCAATAGATCCATCAAATAGGGGTGACACCTCGCATAGATGTTTGTGGTCTACATGGGTAACAATATAGTTTGTCTAATTAATTCAAGTGGATTATAAAAGTGTGGATTTTTTTCTAACTATTATGAGATAATAAAAGTTATGTTTTAATATTGTCATATTAACAATCTAAACAAGAGTGCACCCACACAAGAGTCTTCTGTAATTCCTTTTCTTCCTAGCTCGCCTCTGACTCTGGGTGCACCACCAGACTCATTCATCAAAAAACGAATTATATGTACACATTATACGTCATTCTGGTACTCTACTATTGTTATTATTTTTCGTGAAAACTCAGAACCAGTGCGGAATCATATCTATGTTGTAAAAGCAAGACACCCAAGTTTCTTGGGATCATACAGGACAGAGAGTCTGATTTTCTGTGACGAGCAGTCCTCTACACATAGATTTTTAGAGCCCTCACAACATCCAAGGACTTTGATGGAATTGAGGAGTCAGTAGCAACTGGCACCACAATAGGTTGGTTGATATGAAAAGCTGACACAACCTTCGTAAGGAACTGCTGATGCGTCCGAAGCTCAGCTCTATCTTCATGGAAGATCAAATAGGGGCTTTTACAAGACAAAGCCCCCAACTCCGGCACACGTCGAGCAGAAGCTAAAGCCAACAAAGTGACCGCCTTCTACGTGAGAAACTTGACTTCAACCTCCTGAAGAGGCTCGAACCAATTCGATTGAAGGAACTGTAAAACCACGTTAAGATCCAAGGGCGCCGTAAGCAGCACAAAGGGAGGCTGGATGTGCAGAACACCTTTCAAAAAAGTCTGAACCTCAGGGAGGGAAGCCAGCTATTTCTGGAAGAAAATGGATAAGTCCGAAATCTGGACCTTTATGGATCCCAACCTCAGGCCCATATCAACACCTGCTTGCAGGAAGAGGAGAAAACGTCCTAGTTGAAACTAGAGATGAGCGGGTTCGGTTCCTCGGAATCCGAACCCGCCCGAACTTCAGTTTTTTTTACACGGGTCCGAGCGACTCGGATCTTCCCGCCTTGCTCGGTTAACCCGAGCGCGCCCGAACGTCATCATCACGCTGTCGGATTCTCGCGAGGCTCGGATTCTATCGCGAGACTCGGATTCTATATAAGGAGCCGCGCGACGCCGCCATTTTCACACGTGCATTGAGATTCATAGGGAGAGGACGTGGCTGGCGTCCTCTCCGTTTATAGAGATTCGAGAAGAGAGTGAGACAGAGAGAGACACAGTAGTAATTTTGGGGAGCATTAGGAGGAGTACTACTACTACTAGTACTTGCTGAAGTGATAGAGATAGTGTGACTGTATTATCTGACTTGTGGGGGAGACACTGACAGTGGGGAGCAGTTAGAGTCTGAGAGCAGGACTCAGGACTCAGGAGTACATATAACGTACAGTGCACACTTTTGCTGCCAGAGTGCCACACTGCCATTGTTTGTGACCACACTGACCACCAGTATAATATATATTGTGATTGTCTGCTTAGGACTCAGGAGTACTACTTGCAAGTTGCTGATAGTGTGACCAGTGACCTGACCACCAGTTTAATAATCACCACCAGTTTATGAGTTTAATATATATATATATATATATATAATTGTATATAATATATATATAATATTGTATACCACCTAGCACCTACCCGTTTTTTGTTTTTTTTTCTTTCTTCTTTATACATACTACTATAGTAGCTTACTGTAGCAGTCTGCGGTGCTGCTGAGCTGACAGTGTCCAGCAGGTCCGTCATCAGTCATTACATAATAAATATATATACCTGTCCGGCTGCAGTACTAGTGATATTATATAATTATATATATATATATATATATATATATATATTGATTTCATCTCATTATCATCCAGTCTATATTATCAGCAGACACAGTACGTTAGTCCACGGCTGTAGCTACCTCTGTGTCGGCACTCGGCAGTCCATCCATAATTGTATACCACCTACCCGTGTTTTTTTTTTTTTCTTTCTTCTTTATACATACTACTATAGTAGCTTACTGTAGCAGTCTGCGGTGCTGCTGAGCTGACAGTGTCCAGCAGGTCCGTCATCAGTCATTACATAATAAATATATATACCTGTCCGGCTGCAGTACTAGTGATATTATATATACATATATATTGATTTCATCTCATTATCATCCAGTCTATATTATCAGCAGACACAGTACGTTAGTCCACGGCTGTAGCTACCTCTGTGTCGGCACTCGGCAGTCCATCCATAATTGTATACCACCTACCCGTGGGGTTTTTTTTTTCTTTCTTCTTTATACATACTACTATAGTAGCTTACTATAGCAGTCTGCGGTGCTGCTGAGCTGACAGTGTCCAGCAGGTCCGTCATCAGTCATTACATAATAAATATATATACCTGTCCGGCTGCAGTACTAGTGATATTATATATACATATATATTGATTTCATCTCATTATCATCCAGTCTATATTATCAGCAGACACAGTACGTTAGTCCACGGCTGTAGCTACCTCTGTGTCGGCACTCGGCAGTCCATCCATAATTGTATACCACCTACCCGTGGTTTTTTTTTTTTCTTTCTTCATTATACATACTACTATAGTAGCTTACTGTAGCAGTCTGCGGTGCTGCTGAGCTGACAGTGTCCAGCAGGTCCGTCATCAGTCATTACATAATAAATATATATACCTGTCCGGCTGCAGTACTAGTGATATTATATATACATATATATTGATTTCATCTCATTATCATCCAGTCTATATTATCAGCAGACACAGTACGGTAGTCCACGGCTGTAGCTACCTCTGTGTCGGCACTCGGCAGTCCATCCATAATTGTATACCACCTACCCGTGGTTTTTTTTTTCTTTCTTCTTTATACATACTACTATAGTAGCTTACTGTAGCAGTCTGCGGTGCTGCTGAGCTGACAGTGTCCAGCAGGTCCGTCATCAGTCATTACATAATAAATATATATACCTGTCCGGCTGCAGTACTAGTGATATTATATATACATATATATTGATTTCATCTCATTATCATCCAGTCTATATTATCAGCAGACACAGTACGGTAGTCCACGGCTGTAGCTACCTCTGTGTCGGCACTCGGCAGTCCATCCATAATTGTATACCACCTACCCGTGTTTTTTTTTTTTTTTTCTTCTTTATACATACTACTATAGTAGCTTACTGTAGCAGTCTGCGGTGCTGCTGAGCTGACAGTGTCCAGCAGGTCCGTCATCAGTCATTACATAATAAATATATATACCTGTCCGGCTGCAGTACTAGTGATATTATATATATATATATATATTGATTTCATCTCATTATCATCCAGTCTATATTAGCAGCAGACACAGTACGGTAGTCCACGGCTGTAGCTACCTCTGTGTCGGCAGTCGCTCGTCCATCCATAATTGTATACCACCTACCCGAGGTTTTTTTTTTTCTTTCTTCTTTATACATACTACTATAGTAGCTTACTGTAGCAGTCTGCGGTGCTGCTGAGCTGACAGTGTCCAGCAGGTCCGTCATCAGTCATTACATAATAAATATATCTACCTGTCCGGCTGCAGTACTAGTGTGATATTATATATATATATATATATATTGATTTCATCTCATTATCATCCAGTCTATATTAGCAGCAGACACAGTACGGTAGTCCACGGCTGTAGCTACCTCTGTGTCGGCAGTCGCTCGTCCATCCATAATTGTATACCACCTACCCGTGGTTTTTTTTTTTCTTTCTTCTTTATACATACTACTATAGTAGCTTACTGTAGCAGTCTGCGGTGCTGCTGAGCTGACAGTGTAAAGCAGGTCCGTCATCAGTCATTACATAATAAATATATCTACCTGTCCGGCTGCAGTACTAGTGTGATATTATAT
The DNA here is from genome assembly GCF_028390025.1 of Pseudophryne corroboree. Classification (NCBI taxonomy): domain Eukaryota; kingdom Metazoa; phylum Chordata; class Amphibia; order Anura; family Myobatrachidae; genus Pseudophryne; species Pseudophryne corroboree. Next base: position 157,151,566 of record NC_086454.1, on the reverse strand, counting down.
ATATATATATATATATATATATTGATTTCATCTCATTATCATCCAGTCTATATTAGCAGCAGACACAGTACCGTAGTCCACGGCTGTAGCTACCTCTGTGTCGGCAGTCGCTCGTCCATCCATAAGTATACTAGTATCCATCCATCTCCATTGTTTACCTGAGGTGCCTTTTAGTTGTGCCTATTAAAATATGGAGAACAAAAATGTTGAGGTTCCAAAATTAGAGAAAGATCAAGATCCACTTCCACCTCGTGCTGAAGCTGCTGCCACTAGTCATGGCCGAGACGATGAAATGCCAGCAACGTCGTCTGCCAAGGCCGATGCCCAATGTCATAGTACAGAGCATGTAAAATCCAAAACACCAAATATCAGTAAAAAAAGGACTCCAAAATCTAAAATAAAATTGTCGGAGGAGAAGCGTAAACTTGCCAATATGCCATTTACCACACGGAGTGGCAAGGAACGGCTGAGGCCCTGGCCTATGTTCATGGCTAGTGGTTCAGCTTCACATGAGGATGGAAGCACTCAGCCTCTCGCTAGAAAAATGAAAAGACTCAAGCTGGCAAAAGCACAGCAAAGAACTGTGCGTTCTTCGAAATCCCAAATCCACAAGGAGAGTCCAATTGTGTCGGTTGCGATGCCTGACCTTCCCAACACTGGACGTGAAGAGCATGCGCCTTCCACCATTTGCACGCCCCCTGCAAGTGCTGGAAGGAGCACCCGCAGTCCAGTTCCTGATAGTCAGATTGAAGACGTCAGTGTTGAAGTACACCAGGATGAGGAGGATATGGGTGTTGCTGGCGCTGGGGAGGAAATTGACAAGGAGGATTCTGATGGTGAGGTGGTTTGTTTAAGTCAGGCACCCGGGAGACACCTGTTGTCCGTGGGAGGAATATGGCCGTTGACATGCCTGGTGAAAATACCAAAAAAATCAGCTCTTCGGTGTGGAAGTATTTCAACAGAAATGCGGACAACATTTGTCAAGCCGTGTGTTGCCTTTGTCAAGCTGTAATAAGTAGGGGTAAGGACGTTAACCACCTCGGAACATCCTCCCTTATACGTCACCTGCAGCGCATTCATAATAAGTCAGTGACAAGTTCAAAAACTTTGGGCGACAGCGGAAGCAGTCCACTGACCAGTAAATCCCTTCCTCTTGTAACCAAGATCACGCAAACCACCCCACCAACTCCCTCAGTGTCAAATTCCTCCTTCCCCAGGAATGCCAATAGTCCTGCAGGCCATGTCACTGGCAATTCTGACGAGTCCTCTCCTGCCTGGGATTCCTCCGATGCATCCTTGCGTGTAACGCCTACTGCTGCTGGCGCTGCTGTTGTTGCTGCTGGGAGTCGATGGTCATCCCAGAGGGGAAATCGTAAGACCACTTTCACTACTTCCACCAAGCAATTGACTGTCCAACAGTCCTTTGCGAGGAAGATGAAATATCACAGCAGTCATCCTGCTGCAAAGCGGATAACTGAGGCCTTGGCATCCTGGGTGGTGAGAAACGTGGTTCCGGTATCCATCATTACTGCAGAGCCAACTAGAGACTTGTTGGAGGTACTGTGTCCCCGGTACCAAATACCATCTAGGTTCCATTTCTCTAGGCAGGCGATACCGAAAATGTACACAGACCTCAGAAAAAGAGTCACCAGTGTCCTAAAAAATACAGCTGTACCCAATGTCCACTTAACCACGGACATGTGGACAAGTGGAGCAGGGCAGGGTCAGGACTATATGACTGTGACAGCCCACTGGGTAGATGTATGGACTCCCGCCGCAAGAACAGCAGCGGCGGCACCAGTAGCAGCATCTCGCAAACGCCAACTCTTTCCTAGGCAGGCTACGCTTTGTATCACCGGTTTCCAGAATACGCACACAGCTGAAAACCTCTTACGGCAACTGAGGAAGATCATCGCGGAATGGCTTACCCCAATTGGACTCTCCTGTGGATTTGTGGCATCGGACAACGCCAGCAATATTGTGTGTGCATTAAATATGGGCAAATTCCAGCACGTCCCATGTTTTGCACATACCTTGAATTTGGTGGTGCAGAATTTTTTAAAAAACGACAGGGGCGTGCAAGAGATGCTGTCGGTGGCCAGAAGAATTGCGGGACACTTTCGGCGTACAGGCACCACGTACAGAAGACTGGAGCAACACCAAAAACGCCTGAACCTGCCCTGCCATCATCTGAAGCAAGAAGTGGTAACGAGGTGGAATTCAACCCTATATATGCTTCAGAGGTTGGAGGAGCAGCAAAAGGCCATTCAAGCCAATACAATTCAGCACGATATAGGAGGTGGAATGCACCTGACTCAAGCGCAGTGGAGAATGATTTCAACGTTGTGCAAGGTTCTGCTGCCCTTTGAACTTGCCACACGTGAAGTCAGTTCAGACACTGCCAGCCTGAGTCAGGTCATTCCCCTCATCAGGCTTTTGCAGAAGAAGCTGGAGACATTGAAGGAGGAGCTAACACGGAGCGATTCCGCTAGGCATGTGGGACTTGTGGATGGAGCCCTTAATTCGCTTAACAAGGATTCACGGGTGGTCAATCTGTTGAAATCAGAGCACTACATTTTGGCCACCGTGCTCGATCCTAGATTTAAAACCTACCTTGGATCTCTCTTTCCGGCAGACACAAGTCTGCTGGGGTTCAAAGACCTGCTGGTGAGAAAATTGTCAAGTCAAGCGGAACGCGACCTGTCAACATCTCCTCCTTCACATTCTCCCGCAACTGGGGGTGCGAGGAAAAGGCTCAGAATTCCGAGCCCACCTGCTGGCGGTGATGCAGGGCAGTCTGGAGCGACTGCTGATGCTGACATCTGGTCCGGACTGAAGGACCTGTCAACGATTACTGACATGTCGTCTACTGTCACTGCATATGATTCTCTCCCCATTGAAAGAATGGTGGAGGATTATATGAGTGACCGCATCCAAGTAGGCACGTCACACAGTCCGTACTTATACTGGCAGGAAAAAGAGGCAATTTGGAGGCCCTTGCACAAACTGGCTTTATTCTACCTAAGTTGCCCTCCCACAAGTGTGTACTCCGAAAGAGTGTTTAGTGCCGCCGCTCACCTTGTCAGCAATCGGCGTACGAGGTTACTTCCAGAAAATGTGGAGAAGATGATGTTCATTAAAATGAATTATAATCAATTCCTCCGTGGAGACATTGACCAGCAGCAATTGCCTCCACAAAGTACACAGGGAGCTGAGATGGTGGATTCCAGTGGGGACGAATTGATAATCTGTGAGGAGGGGGATGTACACGGTGATAAAGCTAAATATTTATCGTATATAATACCCTTTATGAGGTCTAAGAACACTGTACGCTATTTACGTATGAAGTACCGTAAGGGTACGCTAGTTGCGTAACAATCGCTTTGCCGTGATCGAGACGCTCAAGCGTCACGTTCACTCACGGCCAAGAGATCACAGGCAGGCACGTTATTGGCTGTTGACTAACGTAATGATTCGCTATAGCGTAGCGGACGCTCGGGACCACGAGGAGATCACCAGCGGCGCTGACGCTCACTATATTAAACCTTTGTATCTAAACCATAAACAGTGTATTGTGCAGTAAAACCTTAGTGTAATGTTAGAGTGTAAATGCAACACAGTATAACCTTATTACCTTAAAAGCTGTTTGAGCGTCACTGACGCTCTGAGAATACTAGACACTATAAGAAATACACTGATACCTGGGCTTAGGGTCCAACGCCTAATATGTATATATTTTGAATGATAAACTTGCAAAAGAATTAATACAAATACAAATCATACACTACAATATAACATAGACTACCTAACCAGATAACTACACAGGAAATACAATACAATTACTATTTAAAGGAAAATAAGAGAGAAAGAGGAGAAGGGAGAGAGAGAGAGAGAGAGAGAAATTGGCCCACAATAACAAGAAGATCAATATAGTTGCGGAGAAACACTTACGCACAAGGGGAAACGATCGCATGCGCCTCGATATCCAGCTCCCGATTATCAGCAATGAGAACCGTTGAAGAGAGTGAACTGGATATGGTCGGCCTGCCTATTTATGCCCCACACACAATGCAATTCAATGGTCCCTACAATCTCATTGTTCATTGGACACAGGAATTCGGCTTCGCATTATAACAAAAGGTCATAGGTTGATTCATACAGGTGGGCTGTGACTGCTTCCAACTGTTCAGGTGGGTGGGATACTGGGTTTCCCGCCGCATGACTAAATAAGAACAAATAATAGTAAATGGACATAAACTTCTTATGTCCATAACTATTCGCATGAGCGATTAATCCGCTCCAAACCAACACCGGAATATTGCTATTTAAATACTCTTCCGATGGGTACCAAACACCACTGTATGACCCCTGTTAGACCCTTCGTACAATACAAAGAGGGATCTCTCTGTTCAGGAACATGCTATATTAACTAAACTTTCAGAATCTATCAAAGGGACCATGATCTACAAAATACATTATTACTGAAAATATGTAACGATTGAGTCGAACGCTACGATCACATAAACTCTACCGTAAATACGCATACCGTGCGCCTGCGGGTGCCCGCGACTGTGAGTATGCGCACACACGGGAGAGCGCACGCATGCGCAGCGCGGACCAGAATGAGGTGCAAATATGGCAGTGTGTATAGAGATATTTTTCTGACTTTGACAGTCCACCCTTTGGCAGTCAATAATAACTGCCACCTTCTAAAACATTTCAAAAGAGAAAAATATATGTCAGGGGTTAATACATTTACATGGTTGGGTAGGGGAGGAGAGGAGAAGGTAGGAAAAGGGTATGACCTAGTGAGATAGCAGAAGCATGTGTGTATGAGTCCATGTTTGGGGGGTCATGTATCATCGTGCCGTACGTGTGGTACATCAAGCTTCGAGGTATTGCGAAGTATACATTTGAATTCCTTCTTATCCCGTGGTACGGGTCTGTGGATGGGCTGTCAAACTTTACCGAGCTCTTTTCGGCTTTGGTTGTAACAAAATGGGGGAGCACATTTTAGTTGATGATACATGAATGGGGGAGATATGTGATTGCTGATATCTGTGCCTGTATTCCCTATCGACTATGTGTGTCATTACCTGAGGGTTGTAGAAATGAAGAAAAGACATAATTACGGTAAATGCGGTGGTATTCTATGTCAGGTAAATGTACATTGGTCGATTGAGGTCTTGTTTGGTGTCTGTTGAATGCAGTCTTCTTTGTGCTTTTGCTCATAAGGTGCGAGCAAAGCTGTCAATGTCCATAGATTTACAAAAGTGTTGGGCTAGCGTAATTTTAAAATTTCTAGGGAAACTGGGGATCCATGGCATAGTTCATCAAAATCTGTGTTTCAGGTTGTCAAAACTTCTTCTTTAATCCACCTGTTGTCTGTATATCGGCTCATCAAATTCCTCGTCCAAGTGGGTCTTTTTACCTTGGAGGAAACGGAAAAACAGGTGAAAGAAACGGACCGTAGAAATCGCATTTTCATCACATCATTGTTTCTACATTTGGGTCATAAATCAAGTCCATTGGAATTACAGTTTCCTCACTCCTTAAACTCATTACCCTAGTACGATGATTGCACCTCATTAAAGCCTGACCGCATCTAAATATCAAACCAATCGTTATGATAACACCTAAGATACATAGGAGAAACTTCCCAACATCCATTATAACTCCTTGGGCCCATTCTCCTAAACCGGAGAACCAATTTCGCGGGTTCAACCATGACACCCAACCAGTCAGCTCATTACCTACAGCAGCAAGAGTGAGATTGTGTCTCCTGCGAAATTCCCACTTCAATTGGAGAATATCGTCCATCTTTTGGTCTATGACCTCGACCGGGTCCTCGGTGCTATTCGTAATATATGTGCAACATTTCACGCCGTATTGTGTTGCCAGTGTGACACAATATCCGCCTGTTACTGCTGTGAGGTAATTAAGAACCATTCTATGCTGGACTAGTTCTGTTTTGTAAGCCTGAAGTTCCCTTCCAGTATACCTAAACGTGTCATCATACATTTCAGTGATATTATCTAACAAATTTGCGAGCGCCGATATGTATTTATAATTCAGCACTCCTCTAGCGGTGCGGGTGAAATCTAACGCGATTAAGAATTGAATCCCGGTGGATTCACTTATCAGATCAGAGGCCGGATGCTCTGTCTTCTCTATCAGGTGCCTTTTAACAACGTGCTCGTAATGGGTGTGAGTATAAGGAGCTTGGGCACCACGGTGTATGTCTTTCATTTTGTCATGTGATACAGTCATTACTTCGGGCAGTACTTTTCCAATATAACACAATCCTTCAGAGTTTGGGGCAAGCCACTTGTACGCCTTTCTCCCGCATATGAAATATGCATCATCGGGGAGAACATATTATGGGACGGAGTAGGACATAACCATATTACACACCTTCCATGTGAAATCTCCTAACCCTAATTCTTCCATCTGCTTAGTACACGTATCAGGTTGTACGATATGTGCACAGTATCCTGGTGATACCTCTCCAACTCTAGTAATCCTATTTCCTAAGGTATACCTATACCGGAAAGATTTTCCTCTACTGGCTATGTGGCGTACAAGCTCTGTATCTGTAGGCATTCTATCTGCTCTATGCGAAAAGGTCATGGTTTGGTTACTCCATGACACTTCCCAATTTCCCGGCTTTCGGGGATTGGAGATGTTGAAACATAATAGGGACCTATCCACATGGTATTGGTGGAGCTTCAAACTAGGAGGACTGGAGATATTAAACCTTCTGTCCACCGGTCTCCCTCCACTTAACTCAAGTACCTCCCCTATCGTTAAAGGAAATGGTACTAGTCCTGGTTTGCTATGACCTTGAGGTACTTGAGAGCATACCCAACAATCTGTTTTATTTAACACATTACCCACTAAGGAGTGATAGTCACTCAATGGATGCCGGTCCATATGGATATTAAAACTGGATTGGCATTTCTTTATGCACCCATCCTCAATGACATTGTTACAGAGCCGACAGATACAGTTTTCTTCAGCTAACAATCCTTCACAATTCCTTCTATGGTCAATGCTATCGGATCGTTTTCTGATACTCGCCTTTACTTGTTGGTTAAGTTGTTCTTGGAAAACTACGCCTCCATCTCTGTCATCAGAACCCATTCCAGAACCTCTCTCGAACTCCATGGTACTCTCGCCGGAACAGACTGCTCTGGTCAACATCATGGTCAACAGGAAAATCCGGATCACAGTCTCTTGAGGCAAGTCCATCTTAGGAGGAGACGAAGAAGAATGAGAAGGGGGGAAAAATAATTTGAGGGAGAGGGGATGGGAAGTGGAGAAAAACAATAAAAGGGAACAGGGGATCGACAACTGCTTCTGATCTTGTGGTTCTCGATGCTCAGGTGCCGCCTTAGTCCTCCTGGAACAGACACTCTAGTGATACAACCTCTACCGTCTGTTCCTTATCACAGGACTTCTCTGGATCAACGACCTTCTTACAGTGGGACGAATGAACCCAAGTCTCTCTCTCAGCAACCTTCAATGCTGTAGTGCTAGTCAATAAGACCTGGTATGGTCCTTCCCATCTGTCAATAAGGCAACCTGAGCGTAGAAAATTCCGTATCATTACATAATCCCCAGGTTCAATGTCATGACAATTACTATCTGGTAAATCAGGAATCACTAACTTCAGATTATCATTTTGATTCCTTAACTGTTTACTCATGTTAATCAAGTATTTTACAGTCACTTCATTGTTACACTTCAAATCATCCTGAGGGTTAATCATAACATGCGGTTGTCGACCAAACAAGATTTCAAAGGGAGACAGATTAAGAGGGGACCTGGGAGTGGTTCTGATGCTGTCTGTTTTCCCATTTGGCACTGCTATTACTCTAACGGGATTAACTCTAACAACCTCATTCTGTGTAGATTCTACAGGCTGTGGTGAAATAGTTTCAGCATAGTGTATGGTGCCGTACTTACCTGTTGATACGACCTCACCTATCCCTCCGCTAGGGGCTTTCGTTACTAATCTCGGGGGTGGAGCTGTGCCTACTGTGGTCTCTGCTATGGTGGCTGCTAGAGAGAGCGCTGGAATTGTTGCCGATTCGTCCTCTTGATCACATTCCTGAGGGAAGTTCAAAACAGGGTACAACTTGCACGGGTTAATACTTGCATTGGTTAATTGGTTAACATTATCTTTAACATTTACACAGTTGCTAAGAGTTTGTTGTTTGTTACACCTTAATGCGTCATTCTCCGCAACCAATTTTTCTCCCGATATATATGGTGGCGGTGGGGCCGTGGCTATCAGTTTTCTGATCGAGCCAGATCCCGCCGCCTGAGCCAATCCTCTCTGTATGTCACCCTCCTGTTGCCACAACTGTAAATAATCATAATGTTTGATTCGTCTCTTGGCTGATTTAATGAGACATATCCTTCTCCTTAAATTTTGTAACACTTCTGAGCTGAAGCTTCCTACTCTTGGGAATTTCTCCCCGTCATGTACTGTCATTCTCTCCCATTCATCACATAAAGCTTCTGTGTGACTTCCGTATTTCTCACACATTACATACCTTGCCGACCCAATTGGTCGGTTCACTGAATCAACCCGAACCGAGGTTGATCGCCCCCTACCTGAACAAGTGGCCCCCATAGTTCGAAAGTGTTGCTTTATCCAGCCAACCCTTACGCAAACCAAATGTCCAAAATAGGCTGACGGTGGCGGTTTACCGAGTACCCCACTCACTCGCCCACGCCGACCAATACGACCTGATCACACCGATATGGTGCTGGCGTACTCGACCTAGGGCCCCTGCGACCTGAACCTCTATTTACTGGAACCTGTGAGGGTGATCCGAAGAACACTTACTCTTTCCAGTAACTATTGGTTGCTGGATAGTTCCTGAGTGAGCAGCGAACTTCCCTTAAAATAAAAAAAATTTACACAAATCACGTTAGAATGTACAAATAGCGTTTATGACCTTCGTACACAAATAGTACCGGTCAGGTTTACTAATGCACACAATTACGTGCGGTACAATCGTTTAGTACACAAGCAACTAATCTTATGTACTGAGCGACCAGTGGAATCGAAAATTGCGGCTGCGAATTCCTTCAGCCAGAGCTTGTATGGCCTATATGGGTGTTGCACCAACCCTTTCTTGGTGTTGTGCCTGTGGACTGTATAGCGGACTTCCTTGTCTGCTGTACCTAAACCTCCTGGTCTGTTACAGTATGACCTCCTGGTCTGCTACACTCTAATGCTCAAATTGTATATTTAACCAGGGATGCCTCCCTAGCCACCGTGTACGTCACTTACACGCATGTACCTCACGAGTACTCGACTTTTCTTGTGGTTCAACCTTTAAAATTGTAAAAACAAACACTCATTCACCGCATATACACTTTTGTTTCTATTTCTATTTCTGCGCAGAAATTTTTTTTTCTTTAGACCAGATGTGTTACCAATTAGGAGAAGGATCTGTTAATTTAAATTTGGAATGTAAAAAAAAATTTGCGCGATTTATCGCCTGGCGTTATTTACCGCGTGGCGCTACTTATCGCGTTGAGAGGAGAGAAAAAAACTTGTGATTTGAGTTACGTGGGCGTACCCGTACGCTCCGTTGCGTAATATACGCTGCGTGCGTCGGCCCTTGGATTGCGTACGCAAGTCTCACTCTTTTGTTAGAGACACGTGTACGCAAAGCAAAGATCCACCGTAACTCAATTTATACGTTTATCAATGTAGATGATCCTTTATCATCTACCACGCACCACACTGACTTCGCCTTGTCTCTCAGGCACAGCTGTGTGTTTGTCTATACTTTAACTATATTACCTTTACTCTTAAACTATGAAATAGTGACAAATCTCTCTAAGCACGTTTATCAACTATAGAACTGGCAAACAGGAGAGTGACATACGAAAATACACCAATGAAAAGGAAATGCAGATATATATGTGTGCGTGCGTGTGTACGCAAGACAGAAAAATAAACAGTTTTAAAAAGACACTATTGTTTTGTTCTTACCTCCGGTTCCCGGATTCCTTCAGCACCCTTTACTAAGAGAAGCAGACGCTTATCCAAACAGCACTACGAGGAATATGATCTCCCGCCCTTTGCTGCTGGATAATGTCTGCTGAAATTACCTAGTGCAGATATGTGAAGGACAGGACGAGCCCGCAATTGATAAAGCTAAATATTTATCGTATATAATACCCTTTATGAGGTCTAAGAACACTGTACGCTATTTACGTATGAAGTACCGTAAGGGTACGCTAGTTGCGTAACAATCGCTTTGCCGTGATCGAGACGCTCAAGCGTCACGTTCACTCACGGCCAAGAGATCACAGGCAGGCACGTTATTGGCTGTTGACTAACGTAATGATTCGCTATAGCGTAGCGGACGCTCGGGACCACGAGGAGATCACCAGCGGGGCTGACGCTCACTATATTAAACCTTTGTATCTAAACCATAAACAGTGTATTGTGCAGTAAAACCTTAGTGTAATGTTAGAGTGTAAATGCAACACAGTATAACCTTATTACCTTAAAAGCTGTTTGAGCGTCACTGACGCTCTGAGAATACTAGACACTATAAGAAATACACTGATACCTGGGCTTAGGGTCCAACGCCTAATATGTATATATTTTGAATGATAAACTTGCAAAAGAATTAATACAAATACAAATCATACACTACAATATAACATAGACTACCTAACCAGATAACTACACAGGAAATACAATACAATTACTATTTAAAGGAAAATAAGAGAGAAAGAGGAGAAGGGAGAGAGAGAGAGAGAAATTGGCCCACAATAACAAGAAGATCAATATAGTTGCGGAGAAACACTTACGCACAAGGGGAAACGATCGCATGCGCCTCGATATCCAGCTCCCGATTATCAGCAATGAGAACCGTTGAAGAGAGTGAACTGGATATGGTCGGCCTGCCTATTTATGCCCCACACACAATGCAATTCAATGGTCCCTACAATCTCATTGTTCATTGGACACAGGAATTCGGCTTCGCATTATAACAAAAGGTCATAGGTTGATTCATACAGGTGGGCTGTGACTGCTTCCAACTGTTCAGGTGGGTGGGATACTGGGTTTCCCGCCGCATGACTAAATAAGAACAAATAATAGTAAATGGACATAAACTTCTTATGTCCATAACTATTCGCATGAGCGATTAATCCGCTCCAAACCAACACCGGAATATTGCTATTTAAATACTCTTCCGATGGGTACCAAACACCACTGTATGACCCCTGTTAGACCCTTCGTACAATACAAAGAGGGATCTCTCTGTTCAGGAACATGCTATATTAACTAAACTTTCAGAATCTATCAAAGGGACCATGATCTACAAAATACATTATTACTGAAAATATGTAACGATTGAGTCGCACGCTACGATCACATAAACTCTACCGTAAATACGCATACCGTGCGCCTGCGGGTGCCCGCGACTGTGAGTATGCGCACACACGGGAGAGCGCACGCATGCGCAGCGCGGACCAGAATGAGGTGCAAATATGGCAGTGTGTATAGAGATATTTTTCTGACTTTGACAACGGTGATATATCGGAGGATGATGATGAGGTGGACATCTTGCCTCTGTAGAGCCAGTTTGTGCAAGGAGAGATTAATTGCTTCTTTTTTGGTGGGGGTCCAAACCAACCCGTCATTTCAGTCACAGTCGTGTGGCAGACCCTGTCACTGAAATGATGGGTTGGTTAAAGTGTGCATGTCCTGTTTATACAACATAAGGGTGGGTGGGAGGGCCCAAGGACAATTCCATCTTGCACCTCTTTTTTCTTTAATTTTTCTTTGCGTCATGTGCAGTTTGGGGAGTGTTTTTTGGAAGGGCCATCCTGCGTGACACTGCAGTGCCACTCCTAGATGGGCCCGGTGTTTGTGTCGGCCACTAGGGTCGCTTATCTTACTCACACAGCTACCTCATTGCGCCTCTTTTTTTCTTTGCGTCATGTGCTGTTTGGGGAGTGTTTTTTGGAAGGGCCATCCTGCGTGACACTGCAGTGCCACTCCTAGATGGGCCAGGTGTTTGTGTCGGCCACTAGGGTCGCTTATCTTACTCACACAGCTACCTCATTGCGCCTCTTTTTTTCTTTGCGTCATGTGCTGTTTGGGGAGGGTTTTTTGGAAGGGACATCCTGCGTGACACTGCAGTGCCACTCCTAGATGGGCCAGGTGTTTGTGTCGGCCACTAGGGTCGCTTATCTTACTCACACAGCTACCTCATTGCGCCTCTTTTTTTCTTTGCGTCATGTGCTGTTTGGGGAGTGTTTTTTGGAAGGGCCATCCTGCGTGACACTGCAGTGCCACTCCTAGATGGGCCAGGTGTTTGTGTCGGCCACTAGGGTCGCTTATCTTACTCACACAGCTACCTCATTGCGCCTCTTTTTTTCTTTGCGTCATGTGCTGTTTGGGGAGGGTTTTTTGGAAGGGCCATCCTGCGTGACACTGCAGTGCCACTCCTAGATGGGCCAGGTGTTTGTGTCGGCCACTAGGGTCGCTTATCTTACTCACACAGCTACCTCACTGCGCCTCTTTTTTTCTTTGCGTCATGTGCTGTTTGGGGAGGGTTTTTTGGAAGGGCCATCCTGCGTGACACTGCAGTGCCACTCCTAGATGGGCCAGGTGTTTGTGTCGGCCACTAGGGTCGCTTAGCTTAGTCATCCAGCGACCTCGGTGCAAATTTTAGGACTAAAAATAATATTGTGAGGTATTCAGAATAGACTGAAAATGAGTGGAAATTATGGTTATTGAGGTTAATAATACTATGGGATCAAAATGACCCCCAAATTCTATGATTTAAGCTGTTTTTTAGTGTTTTTTGAAAAAAAACACCCGAATCCAAAACACACCCGAATCCGACAAAAAAAATTCGGTGAGGTTTTGCCAAAACGCGGTCGAACCCAAAACACGGCCGCGGAACCGAACCCAAAACCAAAACACAAAACCCGAAAAATTTCAAGTGCACATCTCTAGTTGAAACGCCACCATAGGAAGCTTCTTGGATTCACACCAAGATACATACTTTTTCCAAATGCAAGACAACAAAAATATATATGTATGTTTCCCTTTTCTCCCTCTTAAGGTGGAGTATACACACTTGTATTCAATTGGTCCATCTGAGACACAATGCGAGATCCAAGCATACAGTCCCCAGGTAAGCGCTCCAAAGTTGGCGTGGACAATTAGCTGCACACTCCCATAATGGTCTCACCCACTCCAGCCGAGCAGTGTTAATGAAGAGTATCCTTCGTCAACTATGTAGCAGCTCCTTCCGGCAGTCTTTGATGCGAACTACAGTAACACCAGACGTACCTTTCTTTACGCAAGTGGAATCATTGGTATTAAGTATTAGAACATGTATGCTTAATATGAGTTAAATGTGATTGTTTATAATGTAAAAACACCGGCCGTATGTGATAAGTGTTTAATTAAACTTTTTACATTTATAAATACTGTTTGAATTATTTTATTTTATTCTGAGACAGCAGAGCTTTAAATTACTTTTGTGTTTTTCCACATGCGATGGTAATGTTTAGACTAGTGATGTGCACCGGAAATTTTTCGGGTTTTGTGTTTTGGTTTTGGATTCGGTTCCGCGGCCGTGTTTTGGATTCGGACGCGTTTTGGCAAAACCTCCCTGAAAATTTTTGGACGGATTCGGGTGTGTTTTGGATTCGGGTGTTTTTTTACAAAAAAACCCTCAAAAACAGCTTAAATCATAGAATTTGGGGGTCATTTTGATCCCATAGTATTATTAACCTCAATAACCATAATTTCCACTCATTTCCAGTCTATTCTGAACACCTCACACCTCACAATATTATTTTTAGTCCTAAAATTTGCACCGAGGTCGCTGGATGGCTAAGCTAAGCGACCCAAGTGGCCGACACAAACACCTGGCCCATCTAAGAGTGGCACTGCAGTGTCAGACAGGATGGCAGATTTAAAAAATAGTCCCCAAACAGCACATGATGCAAAGAAAAAAAGAGGTGCAATGAGGTAGCTGTGTGGCTAAGCTAAGCGACACAAGTGGCCGACACAAACACCTGGCCCATTTAGGAGTGGCACTGCAGTGTCAGACAGGATGGCAGATTTAAAAAATAGTCCCCAAACAGCACATGATGCAAAGAACAAAAGAGGTGCAATGAGGTAGCTATGTGACTAAGCTAAGCGACCCAAGTTGTCGACACAAACACCTGGCCCATCTAGGAGTGGCAAATGCAGTGTCAGACAGGATGGCAGATTTAAAAAATAGTCCACAAACAGCAGATGATGCAAATAAAAAAAGAGGTGTAATGAGGTAGCTGTGTGACTAAGCTAAGCGACACAAGTGGCCGACACAAACACCTGGCCCATCTAGGAGTGGCACTGCAGTTTTCTAGCGAGAGGATGAGTGCTTCCATCCTCATGTGAATCTGAACCACTAGCCATGAACATAGGCCAGGGCCTCAGCCGTTCCTTGCCACTCCGTGTCGTAAATGGCATGTTGGCAAGTATACGCTTCTCATCAGACGCTTTTAATTTAGATTTTTGGGTCATTTTACTGAACTTTTGTAGTGTACTTGACGACACAGAGGTAGAGCAGTGGACTACTGTACGTACTGCTATATATAAACTGGTGGTCACAGCAACATTCTGCACTGTCCCCTCCTACTATATATACTGCGCACAACTAAAATGCAGCACAGGTATGGATGGATAGTATACTTGACGACACAGAGGTAGGTAGAGCAGTGGACTACTGTACCGTACTGCTATATATATACTGGTGGTCACAGCAAAATTCTGCACTGTCCTCCTACTATATATACTGCGCACAACTAAAATGCAGCACAGGTTTGGATGGATAGTATACTTGACGACACAGAGGTAGGTAGAGCAGTGGACTACTGTACCGTATTGCTATATAATACTGGTGGTCAGCAAAATTCTGCACTGTCCTCCTACTATATACTACAATGCAGCACAGATATGGAGCATTTTTCAGGCAGAGAACGTAGATATTTGCAAGCACACTGAGCACAGATATTTGCAAGCACACTGAGCACAGATATTTGCAGCACACTGAGGACAGATATTTGCAGCACACTGAACACAGAAACTGAGAGAACGCTGCACGTCCTCTTGCTATCATCTCCAATGCACGAGTGAAAATGACGGCGACGCGCGGTTCCTTATATAGAATATGAATCTCTCGAGAATCCGACAGTGGGATGATGACGTTCGGGCGCACTCGGGTTAACCGAGCAAGGCGGGAGGATCCGAGCAGGAAGAGGCCTTGGATCTTCCAACAGTAGATCCAGAAGATCTGCGTACCAAGCCCGTCTTGGCCAGTCCGGGGTAATGAGGATTGCTGAACTCTTGTTCTCCTTATGAGCTTTAGAACCCTTGGGATGAGTGGAAGTGGAGGAAACACGTACATGGACTGGAACACCCACGGAGTTACCAGGGCATCCACCACCACTGCTTGCGGGTCTCTCGACCTGGAACAATACCTCCGAAGCTTCTTGTTGAGGCAGGAGGCCATCATGTCGATTTGAGGAACTCCCCAAAGATTTGTCACCTCTGTAAACACCTCCGGTTGGAGTCCCCACTCTAATGGATGGAGATCGTGTCTGCAGAGGAAGTCCGCTTCCCAGTTGTCTACTCCCAGAATGAAGATTGCTGACAGCGCCACCACGAGCTGTTCTGCCCAGAGGATGATCCTTGTTACCTCTGACACTGCAGCTCTGCTCTTTGTTCCGCCCTGTCAGTTTATGTAGGCCACAATCGTTACATTGTCCGACTGCACTTGAATGGCTCGATCTCACAGAAGATGAGCCGCTTGGAGAAGACCGTTGTAGACCGCTGGTAGTTCCAAAATGTTTATTGGAAGACTGGATTCCAGGCTTGACCACCTTCCTTGGAAGGTTTCCCCCTGAGTGACTGTGCCCCAGCCCCGGAGACTTGCATCCTTGGTCAGAAGGGTCCAGTCCTGAATCCTGACCCTGCGGCCCTCCAGAAGGTGAGGCATTTGCAGCCACCAGAAGAGTGACTGGCCTTTGGTGACAAACGTATTCTCTGGTGCATGTGTAGATGGGATCCCGACCACTTGTCTAGGAGATCCAGTTGGAAGGACCGAGCGTGAAACCTCCCGTACTGCAGGGCCTTGTAAGAAGCCACCATCTTCCCCAGAAGGCAAATGCATTGATGGACCGACACCCGGGCTGGCTTCAGGACATCCCGGACCATCGTTTGTATCACAAACGCTTTTTCCAGTAGAAGAAATATCCTCTGCACTTCCGTGTCGAGAATTATTCCCAGAAAGAACAACCTCCTGGTTGGTTCCAAATGTGATTTTGGAAGGTTCAGAATCCAACCGTGGACTCTGATTAGGTGGTCTGTGAGAACAATGGACTGCAAAAGCTTCTCCTTGGACGATGCCTTTATCAGCAGATCATCCAGATATAGAATGATGTTCACCCCCTGTTTACGGAGGAAAACCATCATCTCTGCCATCACCTTGGTGAATACCCTCGGTGCTGTGGAGTGGCCGAATGGTAGGGCCTGGAGCTAGAAATAACAGTCCAACAATGCAAAGTGGAAATAAGCCTGATGCAGCAGCCAAATCGGAATGTGGAGGTACACATCCTTGATATCTAGGGATATCAGGAACTCTCCCTCTTCCAGACCTGATATCACCGCCCTTAGAGACTCCATCTTGAACTTAAACTCTTTCATAAAGGGGTTTAGCGATTTTAGGTTTAGAATGGGCCTGACCGAACCATCCGGTTTCGGTATCACAAAAAGGTTCGAATAGTAACCTTTGTTTTGCATATGAGGTGGAACCGGGATAATGACCTGTGACTTTTCCAATTTTAGGATGGCTTCCTGTAGGATAGCCCTGTCTGTCAGCAAAGCCAGGAAGCCTGATTTGAAGAAACAGTGAGACGGGAGTTATTGAAACTCGAGTCTGTACCCCTGGGACACAATATCCTGTTCCCAGGGATCCAAGCCGGATGACACCCAGACGTGGCTGAAACGTCTGAGTCTCACGCCCACCAGGCCGTCCTCCAAGCTGTGTGGTCCACCATCATGCTGAGGAATTTGAGGAACCAGAAGCAAGTTTCTGGTCCTGGGAGCCTGCGGGTGCAGGCTTTTGGGATTTTGCCCGACTGCCTCTAAAGAAGGTGGCAGCAGGGCTTGGATTTTTTTGCCTTATCGGTCCGAAAGGACTGTGACACAGCTGAAGAAAATGGTTTCTTCGTAGAAAGTGTAGCAGAGGGAAGGAAAGGTGACTTACCCGCGGTTGCCGTGGAAATCCACGCATCCAGTGCTTCCCCAAATAGAGCTTGACCTGTGTAGGGTAGGTTCTCCACACTTCTCCTGCAGACAATTGGCATAGCCAGAGTCCCCTGCAAGCTGAGACCAACCTGGAAGATATCCGTGCAGTCAGCGTACCCAAGTCCTTCATGGATTCCACCATGAACCCCGCAGAATCCTGTATGTTACGTAAAAACTATTCAATGTCACTTCTATCCATTGTATCCAAATCCTCTAGTAATGTGCCTGACCACTTTAATATGGCTTTAAAAATCCATGCACAGGCAATAGTGTGCCTTAACGCCACTCCTGAAGCAGTGTATATGGATTTGAGTGTAGTGTCAATCTTACGATCCGCTGGTTCTTTTAACGCGGTAGATCCAGTGTCAGGTAAAACCACCTTTTTTGACAGTCTGGAGACAGAAGCGTTAACTATGGGTGGGTTTTCCCATTTTTTTTCTATCCTCCTCAGGGAAGAGAAAATCAACCAGAACCCTTTTGGGTATCTGGAATTTTTCCTCCGGGTTTTCCCAGGATTTTTCAAATATAGCGTTTAATTCTTTAGATGCAGGGAAGGTCAGCGAGGCTTTCTTATTGTCAGTGAAGTAAGACTTCTCAACCTGCTCAGGTGGAGTGTCAGTAATGTTTAACACATCCCTAATGGCCTCAATCATGAGCTGCACCCCATTTGCAAAGGATGCCGCCCCCCTCAGCATGTCACCATCTACTGTATCAGAGTCGGTATCCGTGTCATCTTGCATAATCTGGGCAGGTGCACGTTTCTGTGGGAACATGCTAGGGGATTTTGCCGGAATAGGAACAGAACCTGACCAAACTGCCATAGATTTCTTTAACACCTGAGTTTCAGTCTCTGTATGTGCTACCCTAGTAGAAATCTGAGAGATCATTCCCTTAATGGATGTTAACCACTCAGGTTCAATAATAGGGATCTGAGACAAGACCGTACATTCCTGTGTACATGGAATGGATCCTTCCTGAGAGGAAACATCCTTTGCAGCATATGACACAGAGGTGGTCATTCCAAGTTGTTCGCTCGCTAGCTGTTTTTAGCAGCCGTGCAAACGCTATGCCTCCTCCCACTGGGAGTGTATTTCAGCTTAGCAGAAGTGCAAACGAAATGATCGCAGAGCGGCGGCAAAGTTTTTTTGTGCAGTTTTAGAGTAGCTCAATACATACTCAGCGCTTGCGATGACTTCAGACTGTTCAGTTCCTGTTTTGACGTCACAGCCACGCCTGCGTTTTTTTGAACACTCCCTGAAAATGGTCAGTTGACACCCAGAAATGCCCCTCTCCTGTCAATCACTCTGTGGTCAGCAGTGTGACTGAAAAGCTTCGCTAGACCCTGTGTGAAACTACATCGGCCGTTGTAAAAGTACATCGCGCGTGCGCATTGTGCCGCATACGTGCGAGTGAGCGGTCGCCTGGGGCGGCTAGCGATCAACACCCTCATCTTTAAAGGGTGCAGGGTGTCCTGCAAGGTGATTTGCTCATGCGCACAGTAATAAAGCCGTCTGGGAGGTTTCCCCATAGTCTTCTTGACATTCTGGCAGTATACGTACCTGTGGTTAGTTGATATAACTTTTGCTCCTGTTACTGGGCAGGTGCAAAAACAAGCTGATAATGATGCAATCCACTTTTCATACAGGAAGTGTTTGTTACACAGGAAGTTTTAGCTATACAGTGGCTCTGCAAATATAATGTGTAACAGGCATCATCTTGTGTTAAAAGACGTCCATTGGATCTCAGATCCAATGTCTGCGTCCTAAGACACAGCATCCGATCACCATTGTAACTATTGGTAACAGCATCGGCCATCTGAGTAATCTCCGCTGTCTAGGCCAGTAAATCTGGGTCCCAAGACAGTCACTGGCCTCAGCACTTCCTCAAAACGAAGGTGACATGCTTCCATTTTCTGAAAACAGACCCCGTCTCCTCCACCAAATAGCTGCAGCCTGTCAATTAAGCTGCAGCGTCCAGTGCACTGCGACCAGGATCACTGTGACATCGCAGTACATGAATGCGCAGTCCCAAAATTATCAGTCCATTGCAACCAATTGGGGACTGCTTGTGGGGCTAAATCAGCCTGCAGACCACTTTACAAATGACTTCGCATCAGGCTTGCCTACCCTCCCGCATTCAGCGGGAGGCTCCCGATTTTTAGATGAGCCTCCCGCTGCCCCGGAAACCCTGACAGCCCTCCCGGTTTTTAAAGCCCTTGTCCGATTATATGTACTGCGCATGCGCGAGCCCGGAAGGTCGGGGGGCGTGGCCAGCACGGGAGACTTCCCGGCCGTCCACCGCAGGGTTGTGTGTCCTGCACACTGCAGCAGGGCTCTGCTTCTGCTTCCCTGTGACTTGCTCCTCCCACCACACTCAGGGCTGTAGCGTGGATCAGCCCAGCAGCAGCAGCAGCAGCCTCAGCTGACAGCTTCTGCTCTTCACCTCTCGAGTCACAAGCGACATGTGCACTGCCACTGTGCTGCCTCCCAAACTGTCAGGGGTGAGCTCCCAGCCTTTACTAGAAGGAGCAACATACACAACAGGTGAGAGCTAGGGGTAACAAGGGGGAATGGAGGCTGTGGGTAATGTGTGTATGATGCAGTTCAATGTGCTACAGGGTCTAATATGGAGGGAGGGAGAGGGGGGGGGGGGGCTGGGCTGTGTAGTGGTACTGTATGCTGTGTATAATGTAATAAGGGGGGAGGGGGGGCTGTGTATAATGTAATGTGGGGGGGGGGGGCTGTGTATAATGTAATGTGGGGGGGGGCTGTGTAGTGTACTGTATGCTGTATATAATGTAATATGGGGGGAGGGGGGGCTGTGTATAATGTAATATGGGGGGAGGGGGGGATGTGTAGTGTACTGTATGCTGTATATAATGTAATATGGGGGGAGTGGGGGCTGTGTATAATGTAATATGGGGGGTGGGGGGGCTGTGTAGTGTACTGTATGCTGTGTATAATGTAATATGGGGGGAGGGGGGGCTGTGCATAATGTAATATGGGGTGTGGGGGGGGGCTGTGTAGTGTACTGTATGCTGTGTATAATGTAATATGGGGGGAGGGGGGGCTGTGTAGTGTACTGTATGCCGTGTATAGTGTAATGTGGGGGGAGGGGGGGCTGTGTAGTGTACTGTATGCTGTGTATAATGTAATATGGGGGGAGGGGGGGCTGTGTATAATGTAATATGGGGGGAGGGGGGGCTGTGTATAATGTAATATGGGGTGTGGGGGGGGCTGTGTAGTGTACTGTATGCTGTGTATAATGTAATATGGGGGAGGGAGGCTGTGTGCGCGGCGGCAGCAGAGCCCCCAGCTGCGGCGGCAGCGGAGACCCCAGCAGCGGCGGCAGCGGAGACCCCAGCAGCGGAGACCCGGAGACCCCAGCAGCGGCGGCAGTGGAGACCCCAGCAGCGGCGGCAGTGGTGGCAGCGGAGACCCCAGCAGTGGTGGCAGCGGAGACCCCAGCAGTGGTGGCAGTGGAGACCCCAGCAGCGGCAGCAGTGGTGGCAGTGGAGACCCCAGCAGTGGTGGCAGTGGAGACCCCAGCAGCGGCAGCAGTGGTGGCAGTGGAGACCCCAGCAGCGGCGGCAGGGGAGACCCCAGCAGCGGCGGCAGGGGAGACCCCAGCAGCGGCGGCAGGGGAGACCCCAGCAGCGGCAGCAGTGGTGGCAGTGGAGACCCCAGCAGCGGAGACCCCAGCAGTGGTGGCAGCGGAGACCCGGAGACCGCAGCAGCGGAGACCCGGAGACCGCAGCAGCGGAGACCCGGAGACCCCAGCAGTGGCGGCAGTGGAGACCCCAGCAGCGGCAGCAGCGGCGGCAGTGGAGACCCCAGCAGCGGCAGCAGTGGTGGCAGTGGAGATCCCAGCAGCGGAGACCCCAGCAGTGGTGGCAGCGGAGACCCCAGCAGCGGCAGCAGTGGTGGCAGTGGAGACCCCAGCAGCGGCAGCAGTGGTGGCAGTGGAGACCCCAGCAGTGGCAGCAGTGGCGGCAGTGGAGACCCCAGCAGTGGTGGCAGTGGAGACCCCAGCAGCGGAGACCCGGAGACTCCATCAGTGGCGGCTGCAGAGACCTCATCACCAGTGGCGGCAGCAGCACAGAATGTAAGGTATCCAAAAATGCCAGCCTGCGTCTTGGATGGGGCCCATGTGGCTGGGGTGGGGAGAGCAGGGCAGGGCTGAAGAAAATTATCAAAGTGGGTGCTGAGTGATTACATGTTATTGCTGCTTGCAGGCCCAAGCTGACTGTTACTCACCCTAGGGGGAGCGCTGACAGTATTATAGGAACAGGGACAGTGTTACAGGGATAGTGTCAGACTTACAAGGTTATAGGGATAGGGTCAGTGTTATAGGGATAGTGAATAAATTATGAAAGCGCTGTCCAATAACAAAGAGTATTTATTAAACAATTAAGATCAACCATAAAATCACATTTAAAACCACATATACTCAATATTTCTTTTACTTAACACTCTCTTTCAGAGATCATACAAGACAGTAAAAGCACTGCATGTAACAATTTCAGCTTTACGGGGGGGATACACTTGCAATATCAGCATACTATGTTGCAATTATTTAACTGAATGTATCCACACCAATACAATTCTCCACAATATGCGTTGGGATAATTCTGCGGTCTCTTGTGACTAATGAATATTACATTTTAAATGACCGTTCCGAACAATTCCAGAGGATAGCAATATTGATATGCCCCAATCTTTGGGATAATATTCTTGATTTTAGCTCCTCCCACTGGAAGAGTTCTTATTTACAGTCACTATATGAAAGTTGAAACTTGGATACGCTTGCCGAATGAATAGCTCTCCTGCTTTGGAGAGGCAGGTCCAGTTCCAATTGATGGTACGGACGGGCGTCCCAGTCGGAGGCTATCGGCTGGCGTGCCGTTCCTGGTCCTACTACTTTGTGCACTCCCCGGCTTCACTGCCCTAGGGATGACTACAGGAGTAGCTAGTTCAGCAATATGTTAAGGCGGCCGCGCCTTTGGCTGGGCGCTTGTCCCTGTCGCACAGCGTCTATTCACTGGAGATAGGAGAGGGGCCATGCCAGCAGCTCACAGAGCGCTGGGCATGCCCCCTCGGTGACGAAAACAGGGTGTGGATCACGTTCGTGGGCCCTCCCGTGAAGTCACGCCCCTTTTAATAAGCCACACCCCTTTTGCACGCGCTTCGCGCCTAACAGTGAAGGACACACCCCATTATGGCAATAGACACACCCATAGGTGAAGTTAGACACACCCTTTGGGTCGGGCATGACATGAAGCTTCTGCTTACACCTACAATCTCCCTGAAACTAGTTTTCAAAAGTAGGCAAGTATGCTTCGCATCAACCAAGTGCAGATGCTTCTGATGTGGAGCGGTAATCACTTTGAGATGTGTAAGCTCTGCATACTATTTTTGTATTTGCCTTTTTAAGCACATTTTAGTTTTACTGTTGCAAATAGCGATTTCTGCACTTCTGCCTGAATCAGCCCCTTACGTTCAATGCAAATGCTGCATTTTAACCCAAAATGTTCTCGCCCCTCTGGGGCTTAACGAGCAGGTTACCCGCAGCTGGCTGCATCTAGCAGTGGTGACGTGTAATTGATTATGTCCCTCTAATGCTGGAGGATAACTGCGTGAGGGATATTGGGGTGCAGAAAAGTGTGAAGTGTGGGAAGATCGGAGTTTGTTTCCTGTGTTATCAGTTAAAATACTACAAGGTGTTGTATTTGAGGAGGCTGAAGTTAGCTTCTTATTCGGCCAGCGTTTGTATTTGTAGTTAATTTGGAATGACAAGTAGTTTAGTTTAACATTGAACAATTAATATTGTCAACTCTTCTAATCTAGTTTGGCAACTGTAACATTACAGAAGGCTCATAAAATGTTTGTTGAAAACTTTGTGAAATTGTGACAATAAAGCCTATTGAAAAAAAACCTGAAGTCTTGGCGCGAGCAATCGGGAGCGCATGCGCATGTTTATTCCCAGCATGCACTGCGATGACACGCTCTATAAAACCTTCTGGTGGCTTCAGATCGGCCATTTCAGATTCCCAAAGTCCTGAGGAGGTGAGTTCGAATCCGTTGCCATCCTGTCGCGGGTGTGTGCCGGCGAGCTCCGAGCTGCTTGCAGTCTGTGCCAGGCCTGCTGCGGCACCGGTGTGGCTGGTTCTGCTCGCTGTAGTAACGGATCTGTGTGTCCTGTATGCTCTCCCTCCCGGTACCACCTCGTGTCTGCGGCATCCGCCCCTATCCCCTGTGCCGGCAGCATCCCATCCTGTTGCCTGTATCTGTTTAGCATCAGCCTGACTATGATGAGACTAATCACAGACCTGTTCTGAGAAACGTGATGATAGCTGATGTCTCTGAGCCGCCCTCTGCTTCCTGTAACCCCTCCATTATACCAGGGTCACAGTGTCTATCTTACTGTTCTACAGGTTTCCTAGGTACTAGTGCATCGTATTGTCTTTTAAACCTCTGTACTGGTAACATACTGATGCTGTAATGTCTTTCCACAGGTGTGAATCATGTCTGACCAAGCTGGTGAGTATTTTATATGGCTCACGTTCTTTAAGCACATTTATAACAGGCTGAGGTCTAAAACTATCAAACTCAGTTTGGAAACTTATAAGTGAAACTATTTCAGACCTAATCCAGGAAAGTGCTAGTGGATGGTCTGTAGACTTTTTAACTAGCTTGAATGTGGAAATGTTTGTGCTAGTTCTTTGCAAACTGTGATGTATTGCCAGTACTGAAGAATTAAAAGGGGTGTTCAAGTTAGTGTGACGGAAGCAGTTCACCATTCCAGAACAGAATAGTAAACTTTACCTCACCCCATAGAAATGTGCTGGAAACTTTGCAATACTGGTGCTACTGTAACTGGCAGGTAATTGTAGTGTGGCATTGTATTAAACTGCCCGTAAAGAATAAGCCTGTCTCAGAGTGACAAACTCTGTATTGAGGTTTAAATTGCACATGTGCCACAAAGATGATGGATTTGGAACTCTCTCTTCCTGACTGACAGTGGAGAAGACCTCACTGGCTGAGTGGCAATTTTACCTAAGTAACTTTACTATTGGCAATTGCCCAAACCTAGTATAGTCTGCTATATAGGCAACTGAACTGTCCTTTCTGTTGCCTTATGCTATAGCCTGACTCTTTGTGGTAAGGTGTCTGTGTAACACTATTTTATCACGTGTGAGTGGTAGCCTGAAGCAGCAGCTTCAGTGACTATGGTACATTCTAAAGATGGCTATTACAAGTGCAGGCCTTGCTAACTTGTGGCACTTAGCTGTTAAACTACGATTCACAGCATGTATTGCAATTGGTGAATGCTAACTGTGGCAGGGCATGCTGGGATATAGGGGCAGATGTATTAACCTGGAGAAGGCATAAGGAAGTGATAAACCGGTGATATGTGCAAGGTGATAAAGGCACCAGCCAATCAGCTCCAATATGTAAATTAACAGTTAGGATCTGATTGACTGGTGCCTTTATCACCTTGCATATATATCACTGGTTTATCACTTCCTTATGCCTTCTCCAGGTTAATACATCTGCCCCATAGTTTCCTAACAGCTGGAGAGGCACAATTTGGCTAGTCCTGAAACTGGGCCTTGGCATATGTAGCTATGTGGTAACCATTTGATGCTTTGGATCCAGGAAACTCAAACATGTGCTACGCTCGCCTGCACGCTACTTCCTTGTGTCTGCAGCTGAATGTTGTTGGCCATTAGAAAGATGCTCCATTGGTAGAAACATCAGTCCTGGCATTAAATGGGGGGGGGGGGGGGGCTTGGGGTAGTGGCATGAAACATCAAAGTGTGGAGAAGTTGCCCATGGCGACCAATCAGCTTTGATGTAACATTTATAATTTGCATATTATAAAATTATACAGAGCAGCCGATTGGTTGCCATGAGCAACTTCTCCACTGATTCACTTCTCCACACTTTTCACTGCTTCATGAATAGACTACTTAATCTTGGCTTCAGCATTCCTGCTGTGATATGAGGAATGGAGAAGTGTTTTTTTTTTTTTTTTTTTTTTTTTTTTTTTTTTTTTTTTTTTCCTAGTGCAATTTGAGGGCTTCCATGTTTGCTTATTTTACTCCAACTGTAATCTAGCTTTGCAGCAGTTTGCCCTCTTATACATAGAGGCCTTGTGTTGTATTAAATGTTGTCCCCTTAGCAGTTTGTAACCACCTAGCTACCTGCTGCATTAGGCCCTCCACTGAAATCCACACTAGTTGATTTCATAAGGATACTCGACTTTATTAAAGTAGATGTCATAATGATGGAATCCAGTATGATTGTTTGCAATAAATTTTGTTAGCATTTCTTTATAATTGGTGCTGCATTGTGATTTATCACTACATCATACAGAATCATTTGGGTTATGATAGCTTAAACAAAATCATAAGTTTGTAATGATACAAACTGACTGGTTTAGTTTACCTCCTGATCTGTACACAACTGAAATATAAACTGTTTAAAGATGTCCACAAGCAACAAATCTCGCTATGCTTTTCATTTTCTAGGACTTTGTTATGGGAGTTCCAAAGACTATGGCTATCTGGATAGAATGTGGGTGAGTAATATATGCGTTCTCTGATCTGGGTGCCATCAGTGATGATTGATAACAGACAAGCATATGTCTGACTTTATAGTGATGTCTTTTATGATCTGAGATGGCAGGCTGTGCTTGCTAAGCATATGTTCTAGAGCAGTGATCAACTGATTACTTGTTGTGCCACATCAGGGGACCTAACCAGAAAAGGGTCACAAATTACTCTTAATTGCATGAATACATTGATGCATTTATTCTATCAACAGGCCAAATAAGTGTTACAAGAGATCACAAAACGGGTGTAAAAGGTTGCCTATTCTTGAAGGTGTGCTCACCATGCAGCACCCCAGCTGTTGGCGCTATTGCTGTTACTTCAGGGCTCTATGTTGAGGACCTCTGTCCTAGGGGTGTATTCAATTCTGATAGTAAAGCTGGCAGTTTCCGACTTCTTCAGGTTGAATAGTGATTCAACCTATTCAATGGGGCTGCCGTTTTTCTGACAGATCGGCAATTCAGACTTGAATCCATGTGTTTTGTTGGATTTGCCATCAAAACCGACCGCTTTTAGCCCCGTTTTCTACAATGTCAATCTGACTTTTAAAAGTCAGATTAACATTATTGAATGGCCAAATCCTGTCTGATTTGGTCACAAATTGAATACTGCATTGGATACTTTCCGTTGGGAAGGATCCAACATGCATTGAATACATGCCCTAGTCTCTAAAATAACAATTTTCTCTCCAATGCTCACCAAAGCATAAAAAACAATGGTATAGATTTGTGGGAGAGTATATTCTAGGACTTTAGCTCTCAGTATGTATGTTCTTGCTCCTAATGAACTTGGGGCTGGATTCAAATAAGGCAGACTTGTAACAGAAAACAAAGCAGCGGAGAAGCTGCCCATGGCAGATGGTTAAATCAAAATAACAGGTGCTAATCACCTTTGAAGTAACACTTAAGTCTATAAAATGATACATAACTCCACTCTTTTCACTGCTTCATGAATAGACCTGAATGCACACATTTCTCGGAAGCATAAGTGATTTAGCTGTGGAGTGCTGTTAAGGTCCATACACACGGTGAGATTCGGCCTATGCCTGATTCTCACTATGCGACAGTGGCTAGGTTGGCATCGCATGCGCATAATGTGTACTTGCGATACTGACTGTGTGATTTTGGCTAAGTGTCAATTTTCCCTCTTCTATAGTCAAAATTGATTTTCCTGCACAGTCCATTTAGGCTTGTGCTGCCGACCGTCCATCGAATCAGGATCGCAAGGTGACTTTTTTTTACCTTGCGGTCTGCACTAACTTTTTTTTTTACGATTTTGACTATATACTCAAAATTGTAAGAAAATATCTGTGTAAACACCATTAGTTGACTGTTTCCTTTGAATATCCTGTGAAACACAAAGGATTAGGAGGCTGTGATTCTGGTTTTCCCAAGCTTATGTGGGGTAGCTGGTGGCATGCAGTGGATGCCCCCTGGGTCTTCCCTCGATTGTGTGGTCCAGAGGGCTCGGTTGTGCTAAATGGCTGTATCCAGCCCTTTGCTCCACCCTACTCTTGTTGCTGTATCACTTTCTCTGCCATAGAAGGACTGGCTGCATTTCACGTATAAAATGAGCAGGGTGCTGAGCCCTGGTAAGTGTTTAAGGTGACAGTTTCCACTAGACAGTTGTGGAACTAAATCCATAGCCTGGTCTGAGCTTCAGAGTATATCCTAGACCAGGCATTCCCAACCACGGTCCTCAAGGCACATCAACAGTGCAGGTTTTAGTGATATCCAGGCTTCAGCACAGATGGTTAAATCAAAATAACAGGTACTGTATATACTCGAGTATAAGTCGACCCGAATATAAGCCGAGGCACCTAATTTTACCACAAAAAACTGGGAAAAATTATTGACTCAAGTATAAGCCTAGGGTGGGAAATGCACGGTGCCAGGGGTTTTCATGCTCATTGCCAGGGGTTTCATGCGGTAGGTGTTATGCTTGTTGCCAGGGGGTAATGCTTGTTGCTAGGCCTGTGCCCCCAGTGACGGCAATCCCCCCACAGTGCCAGATAAAAACATGCCCCCATAGTGCTAGAAACACATATGCCCCCAGTGTCATTTAATCAAGATAAAGGCCGCATAGATATTAAAAATCATGAACAGTACATTTAATTCTACTGCATTAGGGGCTGTGACTGACGGTCTCGCATGATGTCACACAGTGCTGCAGTGCACACACAAACAGTATGGAGCTCCTGCTCCGCGTGGACGGCGACTGCGTATTACACACAGACTAAGAGTGAGAGTCAGTCTGTGTTTAGCAGCCAGTGCCCCCCCTGACAGACTCTGCACCATCTCTAACACCGAGTGCGGGCAGGGCCGGGCCCGGCGGCAATGTATTGCCAGGCGGCGGGAGTTGCGGACTGCGCCACCACAACTCGGCTCGCCCTGACAGCCTGCTCTTGGTCTTTCACTCACCAAGCACGGCAGGCGGCAGCGATGTCTTCCCAGGCGGCGGGACCGGCTGCGGCACGCGCCTCAGCTCACCCTGCACTGACTGACAGCTTGCGGAGCAGCTCGCACTTACCAAGAGAGCGGCATTGGGCATGGCGGCAATGTCTTCCTTCCTGATGGAGGGAGTTGCAGGAGGACCCTGTCCAGGGGCGTACCCACCCTCCCTCAGTCACACACATATACATAAAGCCGCCCGCCACTCACCAGAGGCTCCACCCTCACCTCCGTAAGATTGGCTGGCAAATCTATCTGTCATCCAGGCTGCCAGGCCAAACTTGTCACTCAAACTCCCTCACTCGAGTATAAGCCGAGGGGGGCTTTTTCAGCATAGAAATGTGCTGAAAAAGTTGGCTTATACTCGAGTATATACGGTACTAATTAAGTCACCTGTGTTCAAGCCTGGATATCACTAAAACCAGGACTGTTAGTGTGCCTTGAGGACTGAGTTGGGAAAACACTGTCCTAGAACATGTTTATGTCCAAAACTAACCAATGTCTGTCCTATAGGTGCACCGGGGTGAAGTCTGAGGAGGTGTTCGGCTAAGACCATGGTAAGAAAATGTTCTGGATAAATGGTGTGGTGATTACTTTAGGATTTCCTTAATGGGTTGAGTTATTCAACTTCCCAGCATAATAACTGAAGTCAAAGGCCTGTTGAGACTGGCAATGGCAAGTTAATGTTGACTCTTAAGCACTACTGGCTAACTGTTCCACATGTTGATGTGGATATCTAGTGACAGCTGCCCTACAGGTAAAAGCTTTTCTGTACCACTCCACCTTTGTAGCCTCTTGCCCTTATGATGATTACACCACATGTCTTACCTACTGTATGGTGCCAGAGCCTGTAAAGGTTGAACCCACTGGTTCCTTCAGTAGGTTAGGAAAGATGAAATGTTCCAGCAGGAACGGTCTGACAGGGCATCTCATATCTGTACTTCAAGGGTATTGTTCCACCATATAAACTGCACAAGTTGTGTTGTCTCTATGAATGTAATTTGCATATGTGCCAGTCATGAATACTGGCTTTTAATGTCTAGCTGTTATAAAATCACTGCATACTTGGACTATGAAGATTTAATTCTTGTCACTTATTCACAGGTTCAATTGAGATGTGGACACTACCAGGTAAAGTGTGTATTAAAAGCATTTGTTGCTATAGAGCCAATGATTATCTGTTACCGCCCCAGTCTGATGTTTGGTGACTGACTGGTATCTTCTGAGGTTCTGCCAGTGTTGTCTGAAGATTCTGAAGTGTATTGCATGGTACTAAATCTCTCCCTTTATAGGTGACTGCATGATGTGAACGCCACTACATCCAGGTAGGTACCATAATGTGTAGGTCTCTATAAACTGGTTAAATCTGCAATGATGAATCAAACTAGCTCACTTTGACATAATAATGAAAAGCTTTTGAACTACTGAGCAGCTTCTGCTTTTAGGTTTGACTTGATCATCTATTAAAACTTCTAACTACAGTATATTTATTTGCAGGCTGTTGGTAGATGGGAGTTATACCATTAAATGAAAGTGGCTTTATCAGATGTACACAGAGCATAAAGGTAGGTTGCTTAGCACCTTCCCCTTAATTCTGCCCCAACTAACATGATGAATTCATCTCATGGAATCTCGTTCGTCTGAATTTGTTCTGATGAGAATGTATTACTGATGGTTTAGAGGGTGCAATATGAGTATCTAATAATTGTGGCTTTCAGAATCTCTTCTCATATATTTTTTATTTTTTTTTCTAGTGTTGGGTCATGTTACAAGAGGACTAGGATTGTAAACTTGGAGGTATGATCTCTTTAAATTTGCTGCTCATTATAAAACCAGTTCTAGTAGATTAAAATCCTAATGTGTGTTGCTATATTGATAGTGTTGGAAGATTTAAAGGGGTCTCTGTGATGAATTTTCCACTATACCCTGAGCTGGCACTTGTGTTGGCTGTGACAAGGATCGTCGCTATACTGATGAGAACCACCCCTTGCCATTGCAGTTAACGTGTCTTCAAAAGTGTACTACAGTCCTAAAGTTGTTTGTTCTTACAGGTGCCGGGTGAACACAGCGCCACACCTAAATCGTGGTGGGTACCTAAATAGTCTGGCTTTTCTGTATTTGTGTGAACTAGCTAATGAGTTTCTATCTCTATAGCCTTTTATTACATTGAGAAATGACAAGCTGAAAAGAGGAAAGCAAGTGGAAACTATTGCTTTTTTCTGCTTTCAGATGCAAACTGAAGATTCCAATATAATTTTATAGAGTGGAAATACCTAATGTCATGGTCCTAAAAACAGGCAGTAATGGAATTTTAGTAATGTAGAGGAATATTCCATAAATGCTACATGCAGTCATGAGAAATTTTTCTAGCTGGAGACTTTACTAGCAACTTAAGGTGCCCGTGTTCCTTGGTGATAGAATCATAGTCTCTTAATGACCTCTCTGGGGTTGGACTTTCCCAAATCCAAGTGTTCAATACTTTGCTTGGTGCATGATGCATTCTGTTGATATTGCTGAGGCTATTCCTCAGCTCTGGTTCAGGACCCATGTGTTTCTTGCATGTTATCACTTGCTAACGGGTGTGCATCATAGGATCGACAGTCATTAGGTTGACCAATATTGGTCAACAGTGAGTAGGTCGACATGATCTTCAGGTCGACACCGGTTGTTGTTTTTTTTTGTGGGGGTGTTTCCCAATAAAGTGACCTGGACTCTCAATTAGTGCAGCATGTCCCTTCACCATGCTTTGGGCAAGGTGCATTGCTGCACTCGGCACAGGTTACAATGCACGTGGACTACAATTGGGAATAGTAAAGTATGAAAGTTCAAAAAATAAAGAAAATTGTGCAACTCGTGTACCTATAGCATGTCAACCTAAGTGGTTGACCTAGAAACCAGGTACCCTTGCTAACACATGGTGTGAATTTGCTTTCTGGGCCGCTTGGAAAGTCCTTCTAAAATGTGTGTATAGATTAGTGTCTATGATGAGACTTATCACAGACCTGTTCTGAGAAATGTGAAGACAGCTGATGTCTCTGAGCCACTTGTCACAATTCCCTGTAATGGCAGTACACGCCACTTATACAAGTACTGTATGGGTGATCAGAAAGGTTAGTCTCCTTACAGGGTGGACTTGTATGGCTTAATTTGTCATTCGCAGCTTGTGCAAAACTACTGAACTGTAAACCTAAACATGGCTTGCAGCACTAACTTCTAAATGTTCTTTTAGGATTTCAGTATGTGGACTTCAGACTGGCTAACTTCTGATGCAGGTGAGTAATGTGACTACACAAAATAATCCTTAATGAGCCATCAGTGATGATTAATAGACAAGCATATATCTGACTTTGTAGTGATGTATTTTATAGTCTGAGGTGGCAGGCTGCACTTTCTAATCACAAACAGCCTCTATATATTCCCTAAACAGCTTTTCTCTCATCAGTGTTCGAACTCCACCACCAGAGCCTGTTGGAAACCAGATTCTGAATGTAAGTAACCCTGCAACCTCAACTGGATGCAGAGCAAGTCTCTGGCATCTGCAATGTCTGTGTGATCTGTAATATTGGGCTATGGTTGTATGTAATTGATCTCTAGCTGATGCCTGCAGCTCACTTACTAGCATGCTAAAAGATGGGACTCTAGTTTGCAGTGGCAAAGTTATAACTTGGCATTATTCCTGCTCTTAATGATTCAACTCCACCAAGCCATGCATAGCATTTTAGAACTGTCAGTCCCTGAGTAAGTGGAACTTAAGGAGTAAAATTTAAGACAATTGTGCTTAAGTTCATGTAGTAAGTGTTCTCCTGGGGTGTTTCCTCACACAAATGCCCCAATGTAACAAGGGGGAGGCTGAGGATCATTGGGTTAATAATGGTGATTTATGCGTACATGTTGCTCAGTTGGCATGCACCATGGGTTCTTGTGGGTATCTTTAACATTAACCCAGTTAGTCTTGTCTTAATGCTATGCACAACTGTTCTTACAGATGCTGATGTGAGATGTGCAGTGAAAACTGTCCTCTTTACATATTGCTAATCACTTCTATTCACCTCTTGCCCTTATGATGATTACGCCACATGTCTTACCTACTGTATGGTGCCAGAGCCTGTAAAGGTTGAACCCACTGGTACCTTCAGTAGGATAGGAAAGATGAAATGTTCCAGCAGGAACGGTCTGACAGGGCATCTTGTAGATCTTTACTCCAAGGTCACTGATCATAATGTGTTAAATAAGTGGGCAAATCACCTTTTCAGTATGAAGGGAATATTTAGCTGTGTCAGTCATTACATTGCTTTGAAAGTCTCAGACATAAGCTGTTAAATGGTCATAACACTGCAAACGTGGACTTGGCATTGTAGATTTAATTCTTGTGTCCCTTATTCACAGGTCCAATGGAGATGTGGACACTACCAGGTAAAGTGTGTATTACAAGCATTTGTTGCTATAGAGCCAATGATTATCTGTTACCGCCCCAGTCTGATGTTTGGTGACTGACTGGTATCTTCTGAGGTTCTGCCAGTGTTTTAAGTAAAATCAGAAGGGTCTTGCATGGTTCTAAGTCTCCCTTCCTCTATAGGTGATTCTGATGTAACTGCACCACTTCATCCGGGTAGGTACCATAATGTGCATGTCCCTGTACAATGGTTTCATCTGCAATGACGAATCAAACTAGCTCACTTTGATATAATAATGAAAAGCTTTCAACTACCGAGTAGCTTATATTTTCATGTTTATGGCTTGTTCTTATCTCAAGTTCTCACTACACTATTTATTTGCAGATATTGGTGGCTGGGAGTAGGGATCTTTAAAGAACCACTTGCTTTATCATATCTACATGGAGTGTAAAAGGTAGGTTCCCTGACACCTTCTCCTCTGCAACCTGCCTCAACTAACATGATGAATTTATCTCATGGAATCTCGTTCGTCTGAATTTGTTCTGTTGAGAATGTATTACTGATGTGGTGGGTGGAATCCGAGTGACGGAAGTTTATATATGTATAGCTCTAATGTCCTTTAATTTTCAATCTCTGTTTAGATTCAAGAAGCGCAGCTGAAATGGATTGTAAAATTAGGTGGGTATCTTAAAATGAGCAATATGGACAAGCTGAACTTGCTTTTAGACTTCATTCAAGCTAATGTAACTGGAATTGCTAATAGTTGCATTTGCCATCCTGATATGGAAAGTTAGATTAAAGGGGTCTCTAGTGATGACTCATCCACTATACCCTGAGCTAGCACTTGTGTTGGCTGTGACAAGGATCGTCGCTATACTGACGAGAGCCCCTTTAGGCACTGTAATAAATCTGCTTAATCTTGGACAATTTTATAATGGTTTTTCTTTTATTCCCCAGCTTGCATGAATGATCAAAGTGCAAGATATACAGGTAAGGATTGACAAACATCTAAAACTAAACCTTCCCCTGTCCATACAGTTCTGAAACTTGTTGGAATACTAGTTTAATGCCCTGTAGTTGGTGGTAAAGTCATCCTGAGCCATGATGAGGTTACTACCGCCCCAGTCTGATTTCTGTGACTGAGTGGTATCTTCTGAGCTTGCAGTCCTGTAAATCTTTAGCTTCTCAAATATTTATGTTGAATTCATGTTAGAGGTTGTATAATTTATTCATAAGAATCTTGTTTCCCTCTAGACTCCATGGAGATGTTTTTGCTTGCAACTGCCCATCATACTCAGAATATGGACCAGACCAAGACTACCAGACCTGGTCATGACTGAATCACCACACCAAGTTTTTAACTTGGTTGAAGATTGGTTCTAAAAATTCTTTCCACATGTGATGGAACATGAAATGTGGATTAACACAATAAAAACTACTATTGTGTAGTCTTGTGACTTTTTGTTGTAATAAGCTAATTGTCATTACTAGATTTTAATCTTGAAAATAGCAGTTAGTGGTGCAATTTTTTTTTTTTTAAATTGCACTACCTGTGTATGTTAAGTTGCTCTCCTCTGTCCATAAGGAGCACTAACAGTCCAGGTCTTGGTTGTATGAATGCTTGTTACTTAATTTGTGCATAGATAGTACATCAGTTTGTACCATCATGAATATCCTTAAATTCTGGACTGTTGGTGCTCCTTGAGGTCCAAGTTTGGTAAACATTGCTATACGTTGTGTATCACTAGTGCTAGCACATGAAGACAAGTGTCCAATAGCAGACCAGGCCATTAAGGTATTTTTCTGCAGTGGGGTACAATATTCCACAGGGAATGCATTGGGGGTGTAGAGATGGCTCTTGATCCAGAGGCACCAACAGGTTAAAGCTTTATATTGTCAAAGGATGCATTTTTAGTGGGCCTCCCCTATGACCCCCCAGGCCCTGGAGCTCCGTTTTAGAGTTGGTGCCTGCATAAGCAGGTCACTTAATGGGTGTACTGAGAAAGCTATTTAGAAGACTTCAAGGGCTGCAGCACTTCATATGTCATACTGTGCTGTGGCTCAATCACCTCACCAGTGCCATCGCATACTCCCACTTGCTCTGTTCCTGGGTACTTGCGATGGGGGTACTCCAGTTCTAAGGTGCACCACCACAGATGTTCTCCTGGATGGTGTGGCTGCTTCTAAGGGAGGAAGTAAAAAAGGGGGTGGGGGGCCCAGCCAGGACCTGACCTTAATTCGTGTTGCGGTCTAAGGAGATGGGCTGCGATGCTGGTGTGGACACTAACTGTATCCACCAGGGCAGGGGAGCACAGCTCAGATAAATACATCTGTTTTGAAAAGGCTCCATAGTAACCTGTGGTGAGGACCAGCATAGGGGATAAGGTGCTTGACCTGTAGCCCCTCCCCCACCTCCAGGCACAATCTACTGCTGGTGTTCCTACACTGGAGCTGCCTCACTCCCTAACAGACTTTGTCATTTTATCAGATTATTAGCTACAACTGGTCTCTGGGACTGCAGGCAAGGTTTCCTCTGTAAATCCACCTGACTTATCAGCACTGATTCTACAGACACTGAATGGGGGTACTCGCAGAGATCCGTGCTTAAAATCTAAGCAATCTGACTAGATTGAGATTTTAAGCACGGATCACTTGTGTGTACCCCCCTCAGCGATAGCTATGTGCGAGGCTGCATATCACTATCGCTAGATTGGCCTGCATGCAGGCCAATTTAGCACATCTCTCTTCACCTGCTGGGTGAAATGAGTGGCCCCCTGCATCGCTCAGCAAGTTTTGTGGTGGGAGAGATGTGAACTGCCATCTCCTGTCTATATGGGTCTTTAAGTACTCTACAAGTCAATTTCTCTGACGTCCTAGTGGATGCTGGGAACTCCGTAAGGACCATGGGGAATAGATGAGCTCCGCAGGAGACTGGGCACTCAAAAAGAAAGATTAGGTACTATGGTGTGCACTGTCTCCTCCCTCTATGCCCCTCCTTCAGTTAGATTTCTGTGCCCGGCTGAGCTGGATGCATACTAGGGGCTCTCTTGAGCTCCTAGAAAGAAAGTATATTTTAGGTTTTTTATTTTACAGTGAGACCTGCTGGCAACAGGCTCACTGCAACGAGGGACTAAGGCGAGAAGAAGCGAACCTACCTGCTTGCAGCTAGCTTGGGCTTCTTAGGCTACTGGACACCATTAGCTCCAGAGGGATTGACCGCAGGACCCGTCCTTGATGTTCGTTCCCGGAGCCGTGCCGCCGTCCCCCTTACAGAGCCAGAAGCTAGAAGAGGTCCGGAAAAATCGGCGGCAGAAGACTTCAGTCTTCACCAAGGTAGCGCACAGCACTGCAGCTGTGCGCCATTGCTCCTCTTGTACACCTCACACTCCGGTCACTGATGGGTGCAGGGTGTCCTGAGCAGCAATAATTAGACCTTGGCTGGCAAAATCACAATATATAGCCCCAGAGGCTATATATATATATATATATATATATATATATATATACACACACACACACACACACACACACACACACACACACACACACACACACACACACACACACACAGCCCCAGAGGCTATATATATATATATATAATAATTACCCTTGCCAGATTCCATAAAAAAGTGGGAGAAAAGTCAGCTGAAAAAGGGGTGGAGCTATCTCCCTCAGCACACTGGCGCCATTTCTCCCTCACAGCTCCGCTGGAAGGAAGCTCCCTGGCTCTCCCCTGCAGTCTGCACTACAGAAGGGTAAAAAAAGAGAGGGGGGGGGCCACTAAATTTAGGCGCAGTATATAATTTATAGCAGCTATAAGGGGATATAATTCAGTTAGTCCCTGTATTATATAGCGCTCTGGTGTGTGCTGGCATACTCTGTCTCCCCAAAGGGCTTTTTGTGGGGTCCTGTCCTCTGTCAGAGCATTCCCTGTGTGTGTGTGCGGTGTGTTGGTACGGCTGTGTCGACATGTTTGATGAGGCTTATGTGGAGGCAGAGCAGATGCCTATAAATGTGATGTCACCCCCTGCGGGGCAGACACCTGAGTGGATGGACTTATGGAAGGAATTACGTGCAAGTGTCGACTCCTTACATAAAAAATTTGACGACATGCCAAATGCGGGACAGCTGGCTTCTCAGCTCGTGCCTGCCCAGACGACTCAAAGGCCATCAGGGGCTCTAAAGCGCCCGCTACCTCAGATGGCAGACACAGATGTCGACACGGATACTGATACCAGTGTCGACGATGAAGAGTCTAATTTAATGTCCACTAGGGCCATTTGTTGCATGATTGAGGCAATGAAAGAGGCATTACACATTTCTCTGACGTCCTAAGTGGATGCTGGGGACTCCGTCAGGACCATGGGGATTAGCGGCTCCGCAGGAGACAGGCCACAAAAGTAAAAGCTTTAGGATCAGGTGGTGTGCACTGGCTCCTCCCCCCATGACCCTCCTCCAAGCCTCAGTTAGATTTTTGTGCCCGGCCGAGAAGGGTGCAATCTAGGTGGCTCTCCTAAAGAGCTGCTTAGAGTAAAAGTTTGTTAGGTTTTTTTATTTTCAGTGAGTCCTGCTGGCAACAGGCTCACTGCATCGAGGGACTTAGGGGAGAGAAGTGAACTCACCTGCGTGCAGGATGGATTGGCTTCTTAGGCTACTGGACACCATTAGCTCCAGAGGGAGTCGGAACACAGGTCTCACCCTGGGGTTCGTCCCGGAGCCGCGCCGCCGACCCCCTTGCAGATGCCGAAAAGTGAAGAGGTCCAGAAACCCGGCGGCAGAAGACTTTTCAGTCTTCATAAGGTAGCGCACAGCACTGCAGCTGTGCGCCATTGTTGTCAGCACACTTCATAGCAGCGGTCACTGAGGGTGCAGGGCGCTGGGGGGGGCGCCCTGGGCAGCAATGATAGTACCTTATTCTGGCTAAAAATACATCACATATAGCCCCTGGGGGCTATATGGATGTATTTAACCCCTGCCAGGTCTCAGAAAAACGGGAGAAGAAGCCTGCCGAAAAGGGGGCGGGGCCTACTCTCCTCAGCACACAGCGCCATTTTCCCTCACAGAAATGCTGGTGGGAAGGCTCCCAGGCTCTCCCCTGCACTGCACTACAGAAACAGGGTTAAAACAGAGAGGGGGGGCACTTATTTGGCGATATGACTATATATATTAAAATGCTATAAGGGAAAAACACTTATATAAAGGTTGTCCCTGTATAATTATAGCGTTTTTGGTGTGTGCTGGCAAACTCTCCCTCTGTCTTCCCAAAGGGCTAGTGGGGTCCTGTCCTCTATCAGAGCATTCCCTGTGTGTGTGCTGTGTGTCGGTACGTGTGTGTCGACATGTATGAGGACGATGTTGGTGAGGAGGCGGAGCAATTGCCTGTAATGGTGATGTCACTCTCTAGGGAGTCGACACCGGAATGGATGGCTTATTCAAGGAATTACGTGATAATGTCAACAGAGACGGCCGGCAAACAAAATAGTACCTGTCCAGGCGTCTCAAACACCGTCAGGGGCTTTAAAACGCCCATTTACCTCAGTCGGTCGACACAGACACGGACACTGATTTCAGTGTCGACGGTGAAGAAACAAACGTATTTTCCTTTAGGGCCACACGTTACTTGTTAAGGGCAATGAAGGAGGTGTTACATAATTCTGATACTACAAGTACCACAAAAAAGGGTATTATGTGGGGTGTGAAAAAACTACCTGTAGTTTTTCCTGAATCAGATAAATTAAATGAAGTGTGTGATGATGCGTGGGTTTCCCCCGATAGAAAATTATTGGCGGTATACCCTTTCCCGCCAGAAGTTAGGGCGCGTTGGGAAACACCCCTTAGGGTGGATAAGGCGCTCACACGCTTATCAAAACAAGTGGCGGTACCGTCTCCAGATAGGGCCGTCCTCAAGGAGCCAACTGATAGGAGGCTGGAAAATATCCTAAGAAGTATATACACACATACTGGTGTTATACTGCGACCAGCGATCGCCTCAGCCTGGATGTGCAGAGCTGGGGTGGCTTGGTCGGATTCCCTGACTAAAAATATTGATACCCTTGACAGGGACAGTATTTTATTGACTATAGAGCATTTAAAGGATGCATTTCTATATATACGAGATGCACAGAGGGATATTTGCACTCTGGCATCAAGAGTAAGTGCGATGTCCATATCTGCCAGAAGATGTTTATGGACACAACAGTGGTCAGGTGATGCAGATTCCAAACGGCACAAAGAAGTATTGCCGTATAAAGGGGAGGAGTTATTTGGGGTCGGTCCATCGGACCTGGTGACCACGGCAACTGCTGGAAAATCCACCGTTTTTACCCTAAGTCACATCTCTGCAGAAAAAGACACCGTCTTTTCAGCCTCAGTCCTTTCGTCCCCATAAGAGTCATATCTGCCCAGGGATAGAGGAAAGGGAAGAAGACTGCAGCAGGCAGCCCATTCCCAGGAACAGAAGCCTCCACCGCTTCTGCCAAGTTTCTCAGCATGACGCTGGGGCCGTACAGGACCCCTGGATCCTACAAGTAGGATCCCAGGGGTACAGATTGGAAAGTCGAGACGTTTTCCCCTCGCAGGTTCCTGAAGTCTGCTTTACCAACGTCTCCCTCCGACACGGAGGCAGTATTGGAAACAATTCACAAGCTGTATTCCCAGCAGGTGATAATCAAAGTACCCCTCCTACAACAAGGAAAGGGGTATTATTCCACACTATGTTGTGGTACTGAAGCCAGAAGGCTCGGTGAGACCTATTCTAAATCTGAAATATTTGAACACTTACAAAGGTTCAAATCAAGATGGAGTCACTCAGAGCAGTGATAGCGAACCAGGAAGAAGGGGACTATAGGGTGTCCCGGGACATCAGGGATACTTACCTCCATGTCCCAATTTGCCCTTCTCACCAAGGGTACCTCAGGTTCGTGGTACAGAACTGTCACTATCAGTTTCAGACGCTGCCGTTTGGATTGTCCACGGCACCCCGGGTCTTTACCAAGGTAATGGCCGAAATGATGATTCTTCTTCAAAGAAAATGGACGACCTCCTGATAAGAGCAAGGTCCAGAGAACAGTTGGAGGTCGGAGTAGCACTATCTCAAGTAGTTCTACGACAGCACGGGTGGATTCTAAATATTCCAAAACCGCAGTTTCCGACGACACATCGGCTGTTCCTAGGGATGATTCTGGACACAGTCCAGAAAAGGGTGTTTCTCCCGGAGAAGAAAGCCAGGGAGTTATCCGAGCTAGTCAGGAACCTCCTAAAACCAGGAAAAGTGTCAGTGCATCATTGCACAAGGGTCCTGGAAAAAATGGTGGCTTCTTACGAAG
The DNA here is from genome assembly GCF_028390025.1 of Pseudophryne corroboree. Lineage (NCBI taxonomy): Eukaryota > Metazoa > Chordata > Amphibia > Anura > Myobatrachidae > Pseudophryne > Pseudophryne corroboree. The sequence continues at coordinate 157,111,424 of NC_086454.1, read as the reverse complement.
CGATTCCATTCGGCAGTTTTCACGCAAGAACTTTTCAGTGGGATCTGCTGGAAAAATGGTCCGGATCACATCTTCAGATGCATCAGCGGATAACCCTGTCTCCAAGGACAAGGGTGTTTCTTCTGCGGTGGCTGCAAAGTACTCATCTACTAATGGGCCGCAGATTCGGCATTCAGGAAGGGTCCTGGTGACCAGGGATGCCAGCCTGAGAGGCTGGGGAGCAGTCACACAGGGAAAAAATTTCCAGGGAGTGTGATCAAGTCTGGAGAATTCTCTCCACATAAATATACTGGAGCTAAGGGCAAGTTACAATGCTCTAAGCTTAGCAAGACCTCTGCTTCAAGGTCAGCCGGTATTGATCCAGTGGGACAACATCACGGCAGTCGCCCACGTAAACAGACAGGGCGGCACAAGAAGCAGAAGGGCAATAGCAGAAACTGCAAGGATTCTTCGCTGGGCGGAAAATCAGGTGATAGCACTGTCAGCAGTGTTCATTCCGACGCCCGGGAGAGTGGGGATTTCATCGGGAAATCTTCCACATGATTGTGAACCATTGGGAAAGACCAAAGGTGGACATGATGGCGTCCCGTCTGAACAAAAAACTGGACAGGTATTGCGCCAGGTCAAGAGACCCTCAGGCAATAGCTGTGGACGCTCTGGTAACACCGTGGGTATACCAGTCAGTGTATGTGTTCCCTCCTCTGCTTCTCATACCCAAGGTACTGAGAATTATAAGACGTAGAGGAGTAAGAACTATACTCGTGGCTCCGGATTGGCCAAGAAGGACTTGGTACCTGGAACTTCAAGAGATGCTCACAGAGGACTCATGGCCTCTGCCGCTAAGAAGGGACTTGCTTCAGCAAGTACCATGTCTGTTCCAAGACTTACCGCGGCTGCGTTTGACGGCATGGCGGTTGAACGCCGGATCCTAAGGGAAAAAGGCATTCCGGAAGAGGTCATTCCTACCCTGGTCAAAGCCAGGAAGGAGGTGACCGCACAACATTATCACCACATGTGGCGAAAATATGTTGCGTGGTGTGAGGCCAGGAAGGCCCCACGAAGAAATTTCAACTTGGTCGATTCCTGCATTTCCTGCAAACAGGAGTGTCTATGGGCCTCAAATTGGGGTCCATTAAGGTTCAAATTTCGGCCCTGTCGATTTTCTTCCAGAAAATTGGCTTCAGTTCCTGAAGTCCAGAAGTTTGTCAAGGGAGTACTGCATATACAACCCCCTTTTGTGCCTCCAGTGGCACTGTGGGATCTCAACGTAGTTCTGGGATTCCTCAAATCACATTGGTTTAAACCGCTCAAATCTGTGGATTTGAAATATCTCACATGGAAAGTGACCATGCTGTTATCCCTGGCCTCGGCCAGGCGAGTGTCAGAATTGGCGGCTTTGTCTCACAAAAGCCCATATCTGATTGTCCATTCGGACAGGGCAGAGCTGCGGACTCGTCCCCAGTTTCTCCCTAAGGTGGTGTCAGTGTTTCACCTGAACCAGCTTATTGTGGTACCTGCGGCTACTAGGGACTTGGAGGACTCCAAGTTGCTAGCTGTTGTCAGGACCCTGAAAATATAGGTTTCCAGGACGGCTGGAGTCAGGAAAACTGACTTGCTGTTATCCTGTAGGCACCCAATAAACTGGGTGCTCTTGCTTCTAAGCAGACGATTGCTAGTTGGATGTGTAGTACAATTCAGCTTGCACATGCTGTGGCAGGCCTGCCACAGCCAAAATATGTAAATGCCCATTCCACAAGGAAGGTGGGCTCATCTTGGGCGGCTGCCCGAGGGGTCTCGGCTTTACAACTTTGCCGAGCAGCTACTTGGTCAGGGGCACACCCTGACTGAGGAGGACCTGGAGTTCTCTCATTCGGTGCTGCAGAGTCATCCGCACTCTCCCGCCCGTTTGGGAGCTTTGGTATAATCCCCATGGTCCTGACGGAGTCCCCAGCATCCACTTAGGACGTCAGAGAAAATAAGAATTTACTTACCGATAATTCTATTTCTCGTAGTCCGTAGTGGATGCTGGGCGCCCATCCCAAGTGCGGATTGTCTGCAATACTTGTACATAGTTATTGTTACAAAAATCGGGTTATTATTGTTGTGAGCCATCTTTTCAGAGGCTCCGCTGTTATCATGCTGTTAACTGGGTTCAGATCACAGGTTGTACAGTGTGATTGGTGTGGCTGGTATGAGTCTTACCCGGGATTCAAAATCCTTCCTTATTGTGTACGCTCGTCCGGGCACAGTATCCTAACTGAGGCTTGGAGGAGGGTCATGGGGGGAGGAGCCAGTGCACACCACCTGATCCTAAAGCTTTTACTTTTGGGCCCTGTCTCCTGCGGAGCCGCTAATCCCCATGGTCCTGACGGAGTCCCCAGCATCCACTACGGACTACGAGAAATAGAATTATCGGTAAGTAAATTCTTATTTTCTGATATAAACCCAGGTACCACAAAAAAGGGTATTATGTTTGGGGAGAAAAAACTACCAATAGTTTTTCCCCCATCTGAAGAATTAAATGAAGTGTGTGAAGAAGCGTGGGCTTCCCCCGATAAAAAATTGGTAATTTCTAAAAAGTTACTAATGGCGTTCCCTTTCTCTCCAGAGGATAGGTCACGTTGGGAAACACCCCCTAGGGTGGATAAAGCGCTCACACGCTTGTCAAAAAAGGTGGCACTACCGTCTCCGGATACGGCCGCCCTAAAGGAGCCTGCTGATAGAAAGCAGGAGGCGATCCTGAAGTCTGTATATACACACTCAGGCATTATACTGAGACCAGCGATTGCTTCAGCATGGATGTGCAGTGCTGCAGCTGCGTGGTCAGATTCCTTGTCGGAAAATATTGACACCCTAGACAGGGACACTATTCTGCTAACCGTAGAGCATATAAAAGACTCAGTCTTATACATGAGAGATGCACAGAGGGAGATCTGCCGACTGGCATCTAAAATAAGTGCTCTGTCCATCTCTGCTAGGAGAGGCTTATGGACTCTGCAGTGGACAGGGGATGCAGATTCGAAAAGGCACATGGAAGTTTTGCCTTATAAGGGTGAGGAGTTATTCGGGGATGGTCTCTCAGACCTAGTTTCCACAGCAACAGATGGGAAGTCAGCATTTTTGCCCCATGTCCCCTCACAGCCTAAGAAAGCGCCGTATTATCAGGTACAGTCCTTTCGACCCCAGAAAAAAAGGCGGGTCCTTTCTGTCCAGAGGTAGGGGAAAAAAGCTGCAACAAACAGCAGGTTCCCAGGAACAAAAGTCCTCCCCCGCTTCCTCCAAGTCCGCCGCATGACGGTGGGGCTCCACAGGCGGAGCCAGGTACGGTGGGGGGGCCGCCTCAAAAATTTCAGCGATCAGTGGGCTCGCTCACAGGTGGATCCCTGGATCCTTCAAGTAGTATCTCAGGGGTACAAGCTGGAATTCGAGGCGCCTCCCCCCCGCCATTTCCTCAAATCTGCCTTGCCGACAACTCCCTCGGGCAGGGAGGCTGTGCTAGAGGCAATTCACAAGCTGTATTCCCAGCAGGTGATAGTCAAGTTGCCCCTACTTCAACAAGGACGGGGTTACTATTCCACACTGTTTGTGGTACCGAAACCGGACGGTTCGGTGAGACCCATTTTAAATTTGAAATCCTTGAACACATACATAAAAAAATTCAAGTTCAAGATGGAATCGCTCAGGGCGGTTATTGCAAGCCTGGACGAGGGGGATTACATGGTATCCCTGGAGATCAAGGATGCTTACCTGCATGTCCCCATTTACCATCCTCACCAGGAGTACCTCAGATTTGTGGTACAGGATTGCCATTACCAATTCCAGACACTGCCGTTTGGACTGTCCACGGCACCGAGGGTGTTTACCAAGGTAATGGCAGAAATGATGATACTCCTTCGAAAAAAGAGAGTTTTAATTATCCCGTACTTGGACGATCTCCTTATAAAGGCGAGGTCCAAGGAGCAGTTGTTGGTCGGAGTAGCACTATCTCGGGAGGTGCTACAACAGCACGGATGGATTCTAAACATTCCAAAGTCACAGCTGGTTTCTTCCACACGCCTAGTGTTCCTGGAGATGGTTCTGGACACAGAACAGAAAAAAGTGTTTCTCCCGCAGGAGAAAGCCAAGGAGCTGTCATCTCTAGTCAGAGACCTCCTGAAACCAAAACAGGTATCGGTGCATCACTGCACACGAGTCCTCGGAAAAATGGTAGCTTCATACGAAGCAATTCCATTCGGCAGGTTCCATGCAAGAACCTTTCAGTGGGACCTCTTGGACAAGTGGTCGGGATCGCATCTTCAGATGCATCGGCTGATAACCCTGTCTCCAAGGACCAGGGTGTCTCTGCTGTGGTGGCTGCAGAGTGCTCATCTTCTAGAGGGCCGCAGATTCGGCATACAGGACTGGGTCCTGGTGACCACGGATGCCAGCCTTCGAGGCTGGGGGGCAGTCACACAGGGAAGAAATTTCAAAGGACTTTGGTCAAGTCAGGAGTCGTCCCTACACATAAATATTCTGGAACTGAGGGCCATTTACAATGCCCTAAGTCATGCAAGGCCCCTGCTTCAAAACCAGCCGGTACTGATCCAATCAGACAACATCACGGCAGTCGCCCATGTAAACCGACAGGGCGGCACAAGAAGCAGGATGGCGATGGCAGAAGCCACAAGGATTCTCCGATGGGCGGAAAATCACGTCTTAGCACTGTCAGCAGTGTTCATTCCGGGAGTGGACAACTGGGAAGCAGACTTCCTCAGCAGACACGACCTACACCCGGGAGAGTGGGGACTTCATCCAGAAGTCTTCCAACTGTTGGTAAACCGTTGGGAAAGGCCACAGGTGGACATGATGGCGTCCCGCCTCAACAAAAAGCTAAAGAGATATTGCGCCAGGTCAAGGGACCCTCAGGCGATAGCTGTGGACGCTCTAGTGACACCGTGGGTGTACCAGTCGGTTTATGTGTTCCCTCCTCTGCCTCTCATACCAAAGGTACTGAGAATAATAAGAAGGCGAGGAGTAAGAACGATACTCGTGGTTCCGGATTGGCCAAGAAGAGCTTGGTACCCAGAACTTCAAGAAATGATATCAGAGGACCCATGGCCTCTACCGCTCAGATAGGATCTGCTGCAGCAGGGGCCCTGTCTGTTCCAAGACTTACCGCGGCTGCGTTTGACGGCATGGCGGTTGAATTCCGTATCCTAAAGGAAAAGGGCATTCCGGAGGAAGTCATTCCTACGCTGATAAAAGCCAGGAAAGAAGTAACCGCAAACCATTATCACCGTATTTGGCGAAAATATGTTGCGTGGTGTGAGGCCAGGAAGGCCCCTACTGAGGAATTTCAGCTGGGTCGTTTTCTGCACTTCCTACAGTCGGGAGTGACTATGGGCCTAAAATTGGGTTCCATTAAGGTCCAGATTTCGGCTCTGTCGATTTTCTTCCAGAAAGAACTGGCTTCACTGCCTGAAGTTCAGACATTTGTAAAGGGAGTGCTACATGTTCAGCCCCCTTTTGTGCCTCCTGTGGCACCTTGGGATCTCAACGTGGTGTTGAGTTTCCTGAGATCACATTGGTTTGAGCCACTTAAAACTGTGGATCTGAAATATCTCACGTGGAAAGTGGTCATGTTATTGGCCTTGGCTTCGGCCAGGCGTGTGTCAGAATTGGCGGCTTTGTCATGTAAAAGCCCTTATCTGATTTTCCATATGGATAGGGCAGAATTGAGGACTCGTCCCCAGTTTCTCCCTAAGGTGGTATAAGCTTTTCACTTGAACCAACCTATTGTAGTGCCTGCGGCTACTAGGGACTTGGAAGATTCCAAGTTACTGGACGTAGTCAGGGCCTTGAAAATTTATGTTTCCAGGACGGCTGGAGTCAGGAAAACTGACTCGCTTTTTATCCTGTATGCACCCAATAAACTAGGTGCTCCTGCTTCTAAGCAGACTATTGCTCGCTGGATTTGTAGCACAATTCAGCTGGCGCATTCTGCGTCTGGATTGCCGCATCCTAAATCAGTAAAAGCCCATTCCACAAGGAAAGTGGGCTCATCTTGGGCGGCTGCCCGAGGGGTCTCGGCTTTACAACTTTGCCGAGCTGCAACTTGGTCAGGGGCAAACACGTTTGCTAAATTCTACAAATTTGATACCCTGGCTAAGGAGGACCTTGAGTTCTCTCATTCGGTGCTGCAGAGTCATCCGCACTCTCCCGCCCGTTTGGGAGCTTTGGTATAATCCCCATGGTCCTTACGGAGTTCCCAGCATCCACTAGGACGTCAGAGAAAATAAGATTTTACTCACCGGTAAATCTATTTCTCGTAGTCCGTAGTGGATGCTGGGCGCCCATCCCAAGTGCGGATTGTCTGCAATACTTGTATATAGTTATTGCCTAACTAAAGGGTTATTGTTGAGCCATCTGTTGAGAGGCTCAGTTATATTTCATACTGTTAACTGGGTATAGTATCACGAGTTATACGGTGTGATTGGTGTGGCTGGTATGAGTCTTACCCGGGATTCAAAATCCTTCTTTATTGTGTCAGCTCTTCCGGGCACAGTATCCTAACTGAGGTCTGGAGGAGGGGCATAGAGGGAGGAGCCAGTGCACACCAGATAGTACCTAATCTTTCTTTTAGAGTGCCCAGTCTCCTGCGGAGCCCGTCTATTCCCCATGGTCCTTACGGAGTTCCCAGCATCCACTACGGACTACGAGAAATAGATTTACCGGTGAGTAAAATCTTATTTTAAGACTGCGTTAGTTAAGAACAAGTATACCGCTGACAATATATTGTATGAGTATTATGATATATACATCCAGTCTCAGACTGTTGTGTGTGTGTGTGCATATATATGTCCAGTTTTATTGTCTGACAAAATAATTATCTGCACTGTCAGTGTGCCTGTATCTGCTGTGTGGATTTGACTTTCTGTGTATCACGGCTATATCACTGTATTCTGTACTCTAGGGTACTAGGTGTGTCAGGGTCTCATATATATATATATATATATATATATATATATATATATGTTGAGTATCCCTTATCCAAAATGCTTGGGACCAGAGGTATTTTGGATATCGGATTTTTCCGTATTTTGGAATAATTGCATACCATAATGAGATATCATGGTGATGGGACCTAAGTCTAAGCACAGAATGCATTTATGTTACATATACACCTTATACACACAGCCTGAAGGTAATTTTAGCCAATATTTTTAATAACTTTGTGCATTAAACAAAGTGTGTGTACATTCACACAATTCATTTATGTTTCATATACACCTTATACACACAGCCTGAATGTCATTTAAAACAATATTTTTTAATAACTTTGTGTATTAAACAAAGTTTGTGTACATTGAGCCACAGAAAACAAAGATTTCACTATCTCACTCAAAGTCCGTATTTCGGAATATTTGGATATGGGATACTCAACCTGTGTGTGTGTATGTATATATATATATATATATATATATATATTTTGCACACTTGTCAATTGTATCCTACTGTGTACTTGGTCACATCATACTGGAATTACTTGCTGGTGTGTACAATTTCACATACTAGGATTTATTCGCAGGTGGTGTACTGTCTGGCCGTATTATACTCATACACTGCGGTTACATTCACTTTAATGTCTAACACAAAGGGTGGGAAATCCACTGATGCTCCTGTATCATGCAGTGCATGCACCAAAGATATGCCTGAGGGGGAAGCTTTGAATGATGGTCTGTGTAATCTGTGCCATACATCTCCCAGTCGGTCCACAGCTCCTGTAACCAAGCAAGAGCCACTTTGGGTGGCGTTCTCAACTATGCTTGTGACACACCTCATGCCCCCTATGGGCCACATATTGTCCCTATGGTAGATACAACAATTGAATCAATACTTGGTAACACAAAAACCTACCCCACGTCCCTTGGGCCGCTTCCTCCTTACAATCCACTAATCTCAAGATGTTTCGTCTGATGGGGAATATACTGACCCGTCAGACACTGATACAGCTGCTTCGAATGAGGAATCTACAACTAGGGTTGATGTCCCTGACCTAGTGGACCTAGTGGAGGCTATTAAGCTGTTTCTACAAATCGATGATGATGTGGAACACACTACTGCATCTAAGAAACCTGGTAAATTTAAACGTCAGAAGGTAGCTAAAGTAGTCTTACTACATTACACCAGGAAAGAAATTCTTGTATAAAAAGATGCTAGTTCATTATCCTCTCCCTGCTGAGTTGAGTAACAAGTGGGAAACGCCACCGCTGGTGGATTCCCATGTCACTCGTACTGTGGTGTCATCTACTCTGCCTGTCACCACCGTCACTTCATTGAAGGAACCGATGGATAAGCGTGTGGAGGGATGCCTGAAATCTATATACTCCCTTACAGATGCTGTACATAAACCCACCATAGCAGCCTCCTGGGCCGCAAAAGGTATTGAAGCATGGGTTCAGGCTATAGAGGAAGAGCTACCTCAGGATATCTCTGATACTGCCAGACAATATCTATCTCATATTACCACCACCTCCCATTATATTCAGGAGGCATCCTCCGAGGCAGGTGTCATGGCGGCTAAGGTGTCTACTACGTCCATCCTTGCTCGCCATATTCTGTGGCTGAGGTCATGGAAAGTGGATCTGGACTCCAAAAAGACTTTGGAGGTACTCCCTTTTAAGGGAGACAAAGTGTACCACCTTTCGTTCCTTTCGACCTCCAGGAAAAGCAAAGGCATACCTGAGACAGGCTTGTGCTTCCAAAACCACTAAGCCCAAAGCTAAACAGTTCTGGGCTGCCGGTCAGCCTGCTTCTAAGCAAGACAACCCTGCTGCATGACGGGCTGGGCCTCCCCCTGGGGGACCCAGGGGTGGGAGGCTGACCTCTACAGTTCACCCAGGTCTGGTTAAAGTCCACTTCAGACGCGTGGGTCCGAGAAGTTGTCTCTCACGGATACGCAGTCTCCTTCAAGAGACGTCCCCCTCACAAGTTCGGCACAATGGCTATCCCCTCGGATCCATTAAAAGTACAAGCTCTCCACTTGGTTGGCAAATCCCTCCTGGATACAGGAGTGGTGGTGCTGGTGCCTCTGTTCCAGAGTGGCAGAGGATACTACTCAACCCTGTTTCTGGTATCGAAACCCAATGGGTCTTTCCGGCCTATTCTCAACCTCGAGTCACTGAACAAGTTTGAGAGTGTGTCCAGATTCCATATGGAAACTGCGCTTGATTGTACTGGCCATGGAACCCGGAGACTACATGGTATCCCTGGATATACAAGATGCTTACTTGCATATACCTATTGCCATATCGCATCAGCAATATCTGCAGCTTGCTATTGGCAACCTGCACTATCAGTTTCCAGGCTCTATCATTTGGACTGACCACGGCTCCTCGAATCTACACCCAAGATTATGGCCGTGATGACGGCCCATCTCCGCCGTCAGGGAATCAGGATCCTGCCGTATCTGGACGACTTGCTGATCCTTGCGAACTCCCAAGATGTCCTCCTCAGTCATCTGCAACTGACGGTACAATGCCTACAAGCCCACGGGTGGCTAATCAACTGGAAGAAGTCCTCGCTGGTCCCTGCTCGGAGCATGGTGCACCTGGGGGTGCTGCTGGACACACACAGCCAAAGACTGATTCTGAAGCTTCAGTTCAGGATCAGATACTTTCTTTCTCGCCCAAGAGTGTTGATACACTTAGCGATGCAAGTACTAGGCCTGATGGTGTCGGCTTTCGACATGGTGGAGTACGCTCCATTCCATTCCCGCCCTCTGCAAAGATTAATGCTTTCAAAATAGGATGGCCTGCCTCATCGGATCAGGTCGCAGTTGGTCTCTCTGACTCCGGAGGTCCGTCTGTCTCTGTCTTGGTGGCTCCAGGACCAGCAGCTGAGCAGGGGCCGGCCCTTCTAGATCCCCAACTGGGTCCTACTGACTACAGATGCCAGTCTGTGGGGTTGGGGCGCGGTGCTAGAGCAACACTCTCTCCAGGGTCGGTGGACCAAGGAGGAATCTATCCTCCCGATAAACATTCTGGAATTGTGGGCAGTTTTCAATGCTTTGACTCTTGCCCTGCCTCTGATACAGAACAGGCCTGTTTTAGTACAATCAGGCAACTCCACCACGGTGGCATACAGAAATCATCAAGGCGGCACTCAAAGCCGCATGGCAATGATGGAAGTGTCAAAAAATCCTTTGTTGGGCGGAACGCCATCTGCCGGCAATATCGTCAGTGTTCATTCCGGGAGTTCTCAACTGGGAAGCGGATTTCCTCAGTCGTAACGACGTACACGCCAGAGAGTGGAGCCTTCATCAGGAGGTCTTTCAACTCCTAGTGGACAAGTGGGGGCCTGCCAGACGTAGACCTGATGGCGTCTCGACACAATCACAAAGTTCCAGTCTTCAGATCAAGAACCAGGGATCCTCAAGCAGCGTTGGTGGACGCACTGGCAATTCCATGGAACTTTCGGCTGCCCTACGTGTTCCCTCCAGTGTCACTCCTGCCCAGGGTACTACGGAAGTTCAAGCAAGAAGGAGGAATACTACTTCTAGTCGCTCCAGCGTGGCCCAGATGGCATTGGTTCTCAGACCTACAGGGTCTATCGATAGAGCGTCCTCTTCTACTTCCTTGTTCAGGGCCCTTGTGTCTAACCGAACCTGGCAAGACTGGCTTTGACGGCGTGGCTCTTGAAGCTTCACTCCTGAGGGCCAACGGATTCTCTGAGGCGGTTATCCAAACTATGTTAAAGGCCCGCAAAGCGGCCTCTGCATGGTGAATATGCTGTATGGGGCCAAACCTCCGGAAACTGCATTTTCTGAGGTTTGGCTGCATATTTTAGCTACTTACATCTCGTCCTATGTATCATCTCTATGCCTGTCCTGTATTTCTCTTAATGGGGCCCATATATCATTAAATATTTGCAGCATATTCACCAAAAACATTAGTGTTTGGGGGATAGCGGCAAATATAATGTACACACATATGTATGCCCACCACAGCAACCACTACTAAAATGTTCTCTCTGGAGTCGCTGAATTTGCCAGGGGCACTCAGACCTCTTGATACACCCCTGGGCGGGAGTAGCAGTATTGGCAGTGGCGGTAGCGGGCAATGGAAATGGTGGCAGGTTTGGATCCCAGAGGATCCAAGCCCTGTCAGCCATGCTAGCAGATGTTAGCAGCGTGTCCCATTTAAAAAAAGGCGCCGCTGAGCCATTTTTTGAAATCCAAGATGGCCGCTGCATCATGGCCCTGCTCCCCCTGTCTGGCTTATAAAAGCCAGCTGGAGGCAACGGCTGTCAGTCTGCCGGCGGGTATGGGAGCATTTAAGAGCTTCCGAAGTTAGAATCTGCGGGAGTCCTGATGGGCGGCGGCCATGAAAAAGAGCTTAAAGGCTGCCGCCCCCAGGTGAAGACCCTGCATAATAAAATATTACAATATTAGGTGTCTTGTCCTTTTTTAATATTTTCTTTACAGGTGGACTACAGGTGCCAGCGGGCCCTTTGTGTCAGGGCATGCTGGCACTTGTGGTTCACCAAGTGCCGGCATGCTGGGGCAGGCTTTCTGGGACCTGTAGGCCGTTTGCAAAGAACAATATTATAACATGAACCCCGCACCCACCGCCACCAGGGGTGTGGGGCATAGCACTGGGCTATCAGCCCAGTGCTGGTTGTTGCTCGGAAGGGGGACCCCATTTTATATTCTGGGTTGTCCCTGCCTTCTGAGGAATTCCAGCCCTGGGCTGACTGGTTTGGGGTGGTTAATGTCATTGCAGGAGGACCTCACACTGAGTGGTCTCCCTGCTATGGCATTACACCCCTGGCTGTGCCTGGTGCTGGTTTTTAATAAACAAGTGGAACCCTACAATGTTTTTTATTTTTATAATGATGGGGCGGGGGATGCAGGGTGCAATTAGTCAGTGCCTCGCCAGCCATGGCCTACACAGCACGTCACTGATATATAGTGCCGCGCGGTATATACTGCTTAGTGTATTTTACTGTGTTTCTGTTCAGTCACCTCATACCGCATTCTCTTTTTGGGGGTAATTCCAAGTTGATCGCAGCAGGAATTTTGTTAGCATTTGGGCAAAACCATGTGCAGAGAGAGTTAGATTTGGGTGGGGTGTGTTCAATCTGCAATCTAATTTGCAGTGTAAAAATAAAGCAGCCAGTATTTACCCTGCACAGAAATAAAATAACCCACCGAAATCTAACTCTCTCTGCAAATGTTATATCTGCCTCCCATGCCCATGGTTTTGCCCAATTGCTAACTTTCTTGCTGCTGCGATCAACTCAGAATTACCCCCATTGTGTCCTGTATTTACTGTCACATAAATAGGGGAGTGTTTTGCAGGTATTGCATTTGTCCTGCTGTATTGTACTGTTCTGCTCCATGGCTACATTCACTATAATGTCTGCCACAAAGGGCTGGAAATCCACGGACGCTTCTGCCTCATGCAGTGCTTGCACCAAGGATTTACCTGAGGGGGATGTTTTAACTGATGGTCTGTGTGCTGGGTGCCATACATCTCCCAGTCAGCCCGCTGCTCCTGTAGCCAATCAGGAGCCACCTTGGGCGGCTTTTTCTACTATGCTTAATACGCTGGTCACACGCCTTACACCCATGGGACCTCCTGTGCCATTGCAGCAACATATTGGCCCTGTGGTAAATCCGCCTTGGGCGGATACTTTGTCTACCCATTTGCAGCAATTAAATCAATCTTTGGTTAGACAGAAACCCACCCCACGTCACTCTGGTTTCAAAGGGTCATCTAAGCGGGCTGCTTCCTCACAATCCACTAATATCTCAGATATTTCGTCTGATGAGGATTGGGAATACACTGACCCGTCAGAAACTGATACAGCTGCTTCTGGCGAGGAAACTACAACTCAGGTTGATGTCCCTGATCTAGTGGAGGCTATTAAGCTGATTCTACAAATCGATGATGATGTGGAAACCACTACTCCATCTAAGAAACCTGATAAGTTTAAACGTCAGAAGGTAGCTAAAGTAGTCTTGCCACATTCTCACCATTTAGTTGACATACGTCAGGAACCCTGGTCTACTCCAGGAAAGAAATTCTCCTTGTCTAAAAGATGCTAGCTCGTTATCCTCTCCCTACTGAGTTGTGTAACAAGTGGGAAACTCATCTACTCTGCCTGTCACCACCGTCACTTCATTGAAGGAACCGACGGATAAGCGTGTTGGGATGCCTGAAGTCTATTTACTCCCTTACAGATGCTGTACATAAACCCACCATAGCAGCCTCCTGGGCCGCAAAAGGTATTGAAGCATGGGTTCAGGCTATAGAGGAAGAGCTACCTCAGGATATCTCTGATACTGCCAGACAATATCTGTCTCACATTACCACCATCTCCCATTATATTCAGGAGGCATCCTCCGAAGCAGATGTCATGGTGGCTAAGGCGTCTACTACGTCCATCCTGGCTCTCCGGATTCTGTGGCTGAGGTCATGGAAAGTGGATCTGGACTCCAAAAAGACTTTGGAGGTACTCCCTTTTAAGGGACACTTCCTGTTTGGGGAAGATCTTAATAAGATTGTGACTGACTTAGCGGCTGCTAAGACTGCATTTCTCCCTAACACTAATCCTTCTGTTCCGAAGGCAAAGTACCACCTTTCATTCCTTTCGTCCTCCAGGAAAAGCAAAGGGTCAGGCATACCTGAGACAGGCTCGTGCTTCCAAAACCACTAAGCCCAAAGCTAAACAGTCCTGGTCTGCCGGTCAGCCTGCTTCCAAGCAAGACAACCCTGCTGCATGACGGGCTGGGCCTCCCCCTGGGGGACCTCAGGGTGGGAGGCCGACTTCTACAGTTCACCCAGGTCTGGTTAAAGACCACTTCAGACGCGTGGGTCCGAGAAGTTGTCTCTCACGGATACACAGTCTCCTTCAAGAAACGTCCCCCTCACTAGTTTGGCACAATGGCTATCCCCTCGGATTCATTAAAAGCACAAGCTCTCCACTTGGTTGTCAAATCCCTCCTGGATACAGGAGTGCTGGTGCCTCTGTCCCAGAGTGGCAGAGGATACTACTCGACCCTGTTTCTGGTATCGAAACCCAGTGGGTCTTTCTGGCCTATTCTCAACCTCAAGTCACTGTACAAGTTTGAGGGAGTGTCCAAATTCCGTATGGAAACTACACTCGATTGTACTGGCCATGGAACCCGGAGACTACATGGTATCCCTGGATATACAAGATGCTTACTTGCATATACCTATTGCCATATCGCATCAGCAATATCTGCAGCTTGCTATTGGCAACCTGCACTATCAGTTTCCAGGCTCTACCATTTGGACTGACCATCGCTCCTCGAATCTACACCAAGATTATGGCCGTGATGACGGCCCATCTCCGCCGTCAGGGAATCAGGATCCTGCCGTATCTAGACGACTTGCTGATCCTTGCAAACTCCCAAGATGTCCTCCTTAGTCGTCTGCAACTGACAGTACAATGCCTACAAGCCCACGGGTGGCTAATCAACTGGAAGAAGTCCTTGCTGGTCCCTGCTCGGAGCATGGTGCACCTGGGGGTGCTGCTGGACACACACAGCCTGTCCTGAAGCTTCAGGAAAGGATCAGATACTTCCTTTCTCTCCCAAGAGTGTCAATACACTCGGCGATGCAAGTACTATGCCTGATGGTGTCGGCTTTCTACATGGTGGATACGCTCAATTCCATTCCCGCCCTCTGTAAAGGTTAATCCTTTCAAAATAGGATGGCCTGCCTCATCGGATCAGGTCTCAGTTGGTCTCTCTGACTCCGGAGGTCCGTCTGTCTCTGTCTTGGTGGCTCCAGGACCAGCAGCTGAGCAGGGGCCGGCCCTTCTGGAGCACCAACTGGGTCCTACTGACTACAGATGCCAGTCTGTGGGGTTAGGGCACGGTGCTAGAGCAACACTCTCTCCAGGGTCGGTGGAACAAGGAGGAATCTCTCCTCCCGATAAACATTCTGGAATTGTGGGCAGTTTTCAATGCTTTGACTCTTGCCCTGCCTCTGATACAGAACAGGCCTGTTTAAGTACAATCAGACAACGCCACCACAGTGGCATACATAAATCATCAAGGCGGCACTCAAAGCCGCATGGCAATGATGGAAGTGTCAAAAATCCTTCGTTGGGCGGAACGCCATCTACCGGCAATATCGGCAGTGTTCATTCCGGGAGTTCTCAACTGGGAAGCGGATTTCCTCAGTCGTCAGGACGTACACACCGGAGAGTGGAGCCTTCATCAGGAGGTCTTTCAACTCCTAGTTGACAATTGGTGCCTACCAGACGTAGACCTGATGGCGTCTCGACACA
Source organism: Pseudophryne corroboree (assembly GCF_028390025.1). Taxonomy (NCBI): domain Eukaryota; kingdom Metazoa; phylum Chordata; class Amphibia; order Anura; family Myobatrachidae; genus Pseudophryne; species Pseudophryne corroboree. Next base: position 157,096,121 of record NC_086454.1, on the reverse strand, counting down.
ATCACAAAGTTCCAGTCTTCGGATCAAGAACCAGGGATCCTCAAGCAGCGTTCGTGGACGCACTGGCAATTCCATGGAACTTTCGGCTGCCCTACGTGTTCCCTCCAGTGTCACTCCTGCCCAGGGTACTACGGAAGTTCAAGCAAGAAGGAGGAATACTACTTCTAGTCGCTCCAGCGTGGCCCAGATGGCATTGGTTCTCAGACCTACAGGGTCTATCAATAGAGCGTCCTCTTCTACTTCCTCGTTCAGGGCCCTTGTGTCTACCCGGACCTCGCAAGACTGGCTTTGACACCGTGGCTCGTGAAGCTTCACTCCTGAGGGCCAAAGGATTCTCTGAGGCAGTTATCCAAACTATGTTAAAGGCCCGCAAAGCGGCTTCTGCATGGATTTATTATAGGGTCTGGAATTCTTCACCTGGTGTGCTGCTAAGAATTACGATGCTTACAAGCTTAGTACTTCCAGACTTCTGGCTTTTTTGCAACAGGGCCTGGATTTAGGACTTCATCTGGCCTCCCTCAAGGTTCACATATCTGCCTTGTCGGTGTGGTTTCAGCGGAAAATTGCGTCTATTCCTGATGTTCATACGTTCACTCGGCGTATTGCGGATTCAGCCTCCCTATGTCCCTCCTGTGGCTCCATTGGATCTGTCTGTGGTCCTGACTGACTGCCCTGCAAGAGTCTCCATTTGAACCTCTTGAGACGGAGGACTTTAAATGCTCACAGCCAAGGTCCTCTTTTTACTGGCTATTGCCTCTGCTAGAAAGGTTTCGGACTTAGGCGCATTGTCCTGCCATCCACCCTTTCTGATATTTAATCGTGACCGGGCAGTTCTTAGAACACGCCCAGGTTATTGCCTAAGGTGGTATCATCTTTTCACCTTAACCAAGAGATTATGGATCCAGCCTTCATCTCTTCTGACTTGTCATCCAAAGAGCGGTCTTTGGATGTGGTACGGGCTCTCTGTATATACGTGGAAAGGACTGCCTCTATCACAAGGTCAGATTCCTTTTTTGTACTTTTTGGCATTCACAAAGGTGGCTGGCCTGCGAATAAGCAAACCTTGGCCAGATGGATTAGAATGGTTATTGCACAAGCTTATGCGTAGTGTCAGGCTCCTGGCTCCTTCTGCTATTAAGGCCCATTCTACTGGGTCTGCTGGACCTTCTTGGGTGGCCCGCCGTGGCATGTCCGCTGAACAATTGTGCAAGGCAGCTACGTGGTACTCAGTGAACATGTTCATTAGGTTCTATGCCTTTGATACTTCCGCCTACCAGGATGCTTCCTTTGGACGCCGGGTTCTTGTACCCGCTACAGTGCATTCCCTCCCATGAGGAACTGCTTTAGGACATCCACGATGTATTCCCTGTGGAATCCCAGTGTACCCCGCTGCAGAAAAGGAGATTTATGGTAGACTTATTATGGTTAAATCTCTTTCTTCGAGGTACACTGGGTTCCACAGGGCGCCCACCCTGACGCACTTAGCTTCTTTGAGTTTGTATAGCATTAGCCGCTGTTCCCTTCTCCTGTCGTGAGAACGTGGTTGTATGTGACTAACATCTGCCTTCTCTTTTACCTGCTACTGCATTGGACTGGTTAACTAAAGTAAGCTCCTGTGCACGGAGGCGGGGTTATAGAGGAGGTCATGCAATGCATCCTGGGAACAGTCAAAGCTTTAGCCTGTTGGTGCATCTGATCAAGATCCAGCTCTACACCCCGATGTAGTCCCTGTGGAACCCAGTGCACCTCGCAGAAAGAGATTTAACCAAGTCTACCATAAATCTACTTTTTCATTGACCGACTCAGCATCTGAATGATAGCAGAAATGGTAAACACTGACAAGAAACAGTTCGGCAAGTTTTGTATCAAGATCTTAACATGACAAAAGTTTTTGTGCTAAGATGCTTCCAAGGCTTCTCACGATTGAGCGGAAAGTAAATCGAGAGTACATTTATAGATGTTTTTGAACAAATTCATGTCAATTCACATAAATTTGTCAATTATTCACATAAATTATTACCCATGATGAAACATGGATCTTCAGTACGATCCTGAGACAAACGCCAGTCCATGCACTAGAAAACACTTATCACCGAGCATGAATTTGGATTTGTATTGACATGTTTTCTTCAAAGCCATGCCAATTGTTTTCTTTACCAAGGGCGTTATTTTGGCAGACTGGGTACCAGAAGTTGGAACAGTGAACAACATTACTACAAAAATGTTCTAGAAACTGTAGGAAAAAATTGGGAGAAAGAGAACAGAGTTGTGAAAAAAAAAAAAATCTTCCATCAGGACAACACACCAGCCCACACAGCTATCTCTGTAAAGGAGTTGTGGGCAGATTGCAGTGCTAGAGCACCCTGCATACTTGCCAGACCTTGCATTTTGTGACTTCTTTCTTTTCCCTAAAGTAAAATCTGTACTCGATAGGGTGACCATATTATCCCTTGAACCCGTTTTGCATCAGTTGCTGATGAGCATGATATTTAGAGAACACTTGATACATAAGTAATATAATAATTATAGATGGTGATGGGGAAAGTGTTTAAGGCTACTGTAGGATATAAGAACTACCAGCCACCATTAATAAAGTCACCATTGGTGACTAATTTCTGTGCAGCAAATGTTGGTGCATCAGTGTTGGAATGAGAGCAGAAGGTGGCAACCCAAGACATGAAGCAGTCATTGTAGAAATCAAACAGCTGAGGATAAGCATATTTCTTCATCGCTTATCCCAATGGAACTTTCCTCTTCATGAAAAAATTATTGCTGCCATGCTGCACAGGTAATACTGCAGTTACCTACCTGTTTGTGGTGTGGCTGTGTGCCAGATGTTTTACTGTCACTGCTGGAAATGGAGCCAGAATGGTTATTCCACCTGTTACTGTATTTGGTGGCAGCTGTTGTCACCAATGAGACAGTGGAGATCACCCAGAGATGGACTCTCTTGCATGTTCCAGGTTAAAATCACTTACAATAATGCTTCATTCCTACCAGAATACAGAAAGGTAAATGTAAAAACGATTTGCATGTCAGCTGAAAAACTATGGAAACCACTGAGCATGTAACTGCACTGAATGGACCCTGCTGGGATCACATTTTGATGATCCATTCAATTCATTAAATCCTTAATTCCAGAAATATCATGCAACAGAAAAATGGATTTTTGGGCAGCTAGTTATTGCCGAGTCAACTAGGTGGTTGCTCTTATCTAATTACTATTGTTCTATGTTATGAATACCGTAGTTTAAAAAAAATTCCCCAGTTCTCTCCCATACTTTGTCATCATAGAGCAAAATGGAAATGTATTTTCCATAGATCCTCCTCTTTTATGTCCATAAATCCCTTAAACCAGGGTTTCCTTGACGTTTGTACTCAAGGCACCTTAATAGTCCAGGTTTTAAGGATATTCAAGTTTCGGAACTAATGCCTTAAGCTGGGTATAAGATATATCTTCCAATATATAATTTTAAGTAAAATGGAACAATATACCATACACATAGGGTAGCACGGACAGTGTAATGGTTAGCATTATTGCCTCCCAGCACTGAGGTCATGGGTGCGATGCGTTCATGGCCCTAACTGTGTGGAGTTTGTATATTCTCCCTGTACTTGCGTTGGTTTCATCAGGATACTCCAGTTTCCTCCCACAATAAAAATATATACTGGTAGATTAATTGGCTCCCAAAAAAATTAACCCTAGTGTGAATGTGTGTGCAGATGTATGTAGAAGGAAAAATAGAGTGTAAGCTCTCCTGGGGCAGTGAATGATCCAAATATTCTTTGTAAAGTATTGCGGAATATGTGTGCGCTATATAAATAACTGGTAATAATTAGTGATCAGCGGGTTCGGTTCCTCGAAATCCGAACTTCACCCATTTTACACGGGTACGAGGCAGACTCGGATCTTCCCGCCTTGCTCGGTTAACCCGAACGCGCCCGAACGTCATCATCCCGCTGTCAGATTCTCGCGAGATTCGTATTCGTTCGGGGGGGGTTCGGATTTCGAGGGACCGAACCCGTTCATCACTACTCCATATAGAGTGCAGAATTTTGCTGACCATCAGTATATATATAGCAGTACGGTATAGTAGTCCATTGCTCTACCTCTGTGTCGTCAAGTATACTACAAAAGTTCAGTAAAATGACCCAAAAATCAAAATTAAAAGCATCTGATGAGAAGCGTAAACTTGCCAATATTCCATTTACGACACGGAGTGGCAATAGTGATGCACCCACCTTTTTGACCGAAAGTAACCTCACCGCTGACCACAAAGTTCCCACCATTGGTTACAATGGAGCGCATAGGCGCTACATTGTAACACTGCCGTGTGCTGCCTGTCATACACTACAGGAGCACACAGCCAATCAGGAGGGTGCCACAACGTGGCGCACCCTGATTGGCTGAAGGAACCCTCTTAGACAGAAGTCAGGGGGGGTTCCTGGCAGTCGGGGAAAGGGGTCCCATGTGAAAACATGTGGCCCCTTTTAGTGCGTGGTCGGGTGTCCGTTTTTTTATTTTGCAAAGTACGTGGATTACAAATAGAAAAGAAGAGGACCGAACTACACTGGATTATGTGAGTATAATTTTTCCAACAGGTACCCCATGGTTTCTACATGGAGAAGAGGACCGACCCTCGTGTGAACATAGGTAAGTATGTGTGTATGGAGGAGTGGATGTATGTATTAAACTTTTACTTTCAAGGTGTGTGTCTTCTATTTTTATTGGGGTATTTTTTTAGTAGTAGTACTACAGGTACCAGCGGGCCTGGTTTTCCACCGCATGCTGGTACTTGTGGTTCTCCAAGTACCAGCTTGCGGGGGAGGCTTGCTGGGACTTGTAGTACTGCTACTAAAAACAATATTCAACTTTTGTCAAAAAGGCTATCAGCCCCCCATCCGCCGCCCTTGGATGGGGGGGACAGCCTCGGGCTTCACCCCTGGCCCTTGGGTGGCTGGAGGGGGGGACCCCTTGATTGAAGGGGTCCCCACTCCTCCAGGGTACCCCTTCAATCAAGGGATATGTAATGCTAGGGCCGCAGGGCATGGGTATGTAATGCTAGGGCCGCAGGGACCAATATAAAAGTGTCCCCCGGCTGTGGCATTATGTTTCTGGCTAGTGGAGCCCGGTGCTGGTTTCAGAAATACGAGGGACCCCTACGCTTTTTGTCCCCCGTATTTTTGGAACCAGGACCAGGCGCAGAGCCCGGTGCTGGTTGTTTAAATATGGGGGAACCCCTGTCACTTTTTTCCCCATATTTTTACAACCAGGGCCGGCTCAAAGAGCCCGAGGCTGGTTTTGCTTAGGAGGGGGGACCCCACGCATTTTTTAAAAAAAAAATTAAAACTTTCCCACCCCTTCCCACTGAAAAACATGCACGGATCTCATGGATCCGTGCATGCCTATCCGAACACGGTAAAAAAAAGTAGGTCTGTTTTTTTTTAGCACTTTTTCACGATTTGTATTTAATCACGGCAGTGTTTGGCTATTGTCGGCAGTGTTTGTGATTTGCACTTTTTTAGTAAATGACCTATTTCTACCAAATTCCAGCCGTATTTGACCGATGGTGTATTCATTCGTAATTTTTTCCGAGGACTACCAAAAAAATACGAATGCCCTCATCACTGCCGTGATTTGAGTTTAGTAAATTCCCGAGATGACACTTTGAAGAAAAAACACCATCTCGGTCAAAATCGGGACCTTAGTAAATATACCCCCTAGATGGGCCAGGTGTTTGTTTGTGTTGGCCACTTGGGTCGCTTAGCTTAGTCATCCAGCGACCTCGGTGCAAATTTTAGGACTAAAAATAATATTGTGAGGTGTTCAGAATAGACTGGAAATGAGTGGAAATTATGGTTATTGAGGTTAATAATACTATGGGATCAAAATGACCCCCAAATTCTATGATTTAAGCTGTTTTTGAGGGTTTTTTGTAAAAAAAAACGAATCAAAAACACACCCGAATCCGACAAAAAATTTTCAGGGAGGTTTTGCCAAAACGCATCCGAATCCAAAACACGGCCGCGGAACCGAATCCAAAACCAAAACACAAAACCCGAAAAATTTCCGGTGCACATCACTAGTAATAATAGTGTGTGTACAATTGCGCATTCACATTGGTCATTCATCGGATCTTTCCTTCTGATGAGATGATGGAATGAATGATGTGGTGCACAAACGCACATACTGTACAGTGGAAAAATTGGATGCAGTCCTCCCACATGATATATCGTGCCATCGTTTGGAATATTGCATAGTGTGTCTGCTCTATATGGTATATAGTGAAATTGGAATGACCATTGCGTCATTTGTAACATTGCATAGTGTGTACCCACCTGTAGACCATAGGTTTTCATACTCCGTCCAAGGACCGCAAAGAGTTCATGCTTTCAAGGGCTCACAGAATACACAAATTAAATAATTAGCTACACCTGTGGATCTTTTAAAATATGTAATTGAGTACTGAATACTCCAGTGCACCTGCTAGGTGACCTGGCAACCATGAGCTGTTTGTAAACCACTGCCTTAAGCATACCTCTTGACATACACACAAAATATAGGCATGCTATATAAAATTTTAAACCGCAGGAGCTGCTTGTGCGTTCTAACTGCAGCATTTTGTTTTAGAAGAAAAACGATGCAAATAGGACACACAAGCAGCTCCTGCCGTTTAAAATGATATATAGCATGCCTATATTCTGTGTATAATAGCAACTGTATTTATTTTGCATACAAAATGTTATGCTACAGTGTATTCCAGCCAAACTAGTTTTCTGCGCCTAGTCACAACATTACGTATTAGCATAAACCCTTCATCTATTGTTCTCAGCTGCAATACAATACAGAGAACAATACATCAGGGGATTAAGTAATTAAAGGAGGGGATTAAGGGGGTCATTCCGAGTTGTTCGCTCGTTGCCGATTTTTGCAACGGAACGATTAAGGCAAAAATGCGCATGGTTCGCAGTGCGCATGCGGTTAGTATTTTACCTCAAAACTTAGTAGATTTACTCACGTCCGAACGAAGATTTTTCATTGTTGAAGTGATCGGAGTGTGATTGACAGGAAGTGGGTGTTTCTGGGAGGAAACTGGCTGTTTTTTGGGAGTGTGCGGAAAAACGCAGGCGTGTCTGGAGAAATGGGGGAGTGGCTGGCCGAACGCTGGGCGTGTGTGTGACGTCAAACCAGGAACAAAACTGAACTGATCGCTATTTGTGAGTAGGTCTGGAGCTACTCAGAAACTGCTAAGAAATTTCTATTCGCAATTCTGCTAATCTTTCGTTCGCTTTTCTGCTAAGCTAAAATACACTCCCAGAGGGCGGCGGCTTAGCGTGTGCAATGCTGCTAAAAGCAGCTAGCGAGCGAACAACTCGGAATCACCCCCTAAATCCGACTGGCCAGCCTTAGTTAATCCTATTAAAAGTCAAGATAAATGTGGACCCATCTGTATATCACCTTCCACTTTATCACTTCATCAGGCTTAATAAATCTGCCCCATAATTAGATACAGTCGCAATTACACACTGAATAGAGTCATGCCGCATATCATTTAAATCAACATAAGCTGCTTGTGTGACTTAGTACATTCATTTGCATCTATGACGCTTTTGTGTGTTAAAAACAAAACAAGTTCAGTACGTCGAGTATTTGGAAATTACACACAAAATATAGGCATGTCACATATCATTGGATTCAGCTGGAACTGTGTGTGCAACTTAGTACATTTATATGCCTCTAATACACATTTTTTCTCAGGGAAAATAATGTACAAATGACATTTACAGTATATGGAGCATTTCTACAGATCAAAGGAACTTATTCAATAAATATTGTAAATTCTGCTAAACAGCAGACTTTACAATCCTTTTGCTCACATGCTGGGGGGCCGCCTATCGCAGGGCAAGGCTGGCCAGTATGCAAACTCCTGCCCAGCAATGTTCCCATGCTGAAATTGCGATTGACCGCAATTTCAGCTTGATCACTGAGATTGTGGATGCCTCCTGCCGGCACAGCCTGGTTGCAATAGCAGGAGGACCGCCGCCATTTTCACACGCAGCTGGCCCAATAATGCCCCCGTTTGTGCCACTACACCTCAATATATATGCTTAACCTGGGCAAAACATCTGGATCCTACTTTTTATTGGGCTCTCTACTTTAGAGCCGAAAGCATCCAAAAAAGCTGCTTTGCAGCTGCTAATACATTAGCCGACTTTGCAAAATGCCTGATGTTTGCTGCAATAGCCGCAAACAACTGACATTTTGCCGTTATCAGCTCCCGTTACATCCCAGCCTAAGTCTTCAATAGAGGACCGAAGTTCTGGCGTGAGATCAGATTTAAATGATGAAAGGAGGAGATGAAATGACCTGAGAGTCACAGGACCATCTAAGTAAAGAGGGTCTTCCAGGGAAGGTGATACAGAATGTTGAGTTAAAGTGGGTGAAGTGCTGGGAGCCGAGCGCCAGTAATAGACTTATGAAAACAGCTTTGACTGGCAGAGAGGGTGGAGGCACCGAAGAAGTGTACCGCTGGCGGCGGTGCTGATTTAGTAGGCTTCAACCTTTTCAGAGTCATCTGTGCGCTACTCGGTCAAGAGAGAAGTAATGAGCATACCTCCCTACTGTCCTGATTTTCGCGGGACAGTCCAGTTTTTTTGGGTCTGTCCCACTGTCCCTCCCGCGGGCCGCAGTGTCCCGCGGTGGCGGGGGCAGTTGGGAGGCTCCCTATCACTCGCTGCTCAGAGCAGAGCAACGGTGAATAGACGCTGTGCGCATACGCACAGCGTCTATTCCAGTGAAGCAGAGAGACTGGAGGCATGGCCAGCAGCTCACAGAGCACTGGCCACGCCCCCACTAATTGGGGGCATGGCACGCGAGAGTCAACCGTGCAAGGCCACACTCCCTTTTCAGCAGGCCATGCCCCTTTTTCGGCGTAGCCTGCTGAAGTCCCTCCTTGAGGGAATAGAAAGTTGTGAGGTATGAATGAATGAGAGAGGTACAAGAGTGATGGAGTTGAGCTGAATCAGAGTACGGTGAGCTGGCACAGGTTACATATAACTGCAGGTTACAATAGCATTAGAACAGGAATAGCCCGGTTGAGAAGATAGCATCATTCAAGTAAGCTTAGCATGTGGAAGTTTACAATTGCAGTCACAATAATACAGAAATACCACTAGATGGCAGCAGCGGAATATAGCTGGGTTGCACAAAAGAGCTGTGTAGTAAGTTAACTTACACATGGGTACCAGCAGAAAGCCCAGAGCCCAAACGGATATTTCTCCGGCAGGGTCCACAGGTTATCCACATGATAACATTGGGATATGATGGAGCGACAGAAGATTGGTACCAAACGATCACAAGCTTTCTGGCCTCCCAGAATGCAACGGGCTCCTCTATATAATCCCGCCCACTGACTCAGTCAAATCAGTTTTTTGTTTGGTACGACAGGAGCCGGACCATGGTCACAGGGTCTGCTGTGTTTGGCAGCCCTAAGCTTTATTTGATTTATTTTTATAGTCTTACTATGTTTTTGAGTGATCTTTTCTAACAGCGTCTTACAAGCATATTGGAAAGAGTCGCTCCAACAACTCTCCGCCGGGTCGCAACAACGCTTACCCACGGTACAAGTGCTGTCTCGACGGGCGTATGTGTTGGATATTACTAGCAGGTCCAGCAGGCGTTACCAGGCTGTGGCCGGAGCACGGGGAGAAGGTAAGGCATCGATTCCACTTAGAAGGGGAATACGAACACAGCCGCACTGATTTGGGAGGAAACTACCAAACAGTAGCTGGCGCGCCACCACCACGGGTGCTCTAGCTCTAGGCTCAAGGGATCATAAGGCGCCAGGATTAGTTGAGGCTGCATTCCCTAGGGTTGATCTCAGCAGTGGGGAGTCAGATGCTCTCCTGGTCGCCCCTCCCCCCAGTTCATGACCAGTTACCGTGCATCTCCCGCCATGAACTGATTGCCTCACTTCCGTCTCAGACGCTACCACGAGGAGACTCGGTCGCAGCGTAGGCCGCTGCATCTGTATACACTAAGGTTTACCGCTAATCGCAGACATGAGCGTCTACGTTCACTGAGCGTCTGTGTCCACAAATAATGACCAGAGCGGCAGTATACACTAGTATCGTCTGGATCCACTCAGCGTTCGCTAATGTATTGATCGATCCTGGAAGTGGGCTGAGTCTCCCTGTATCCCACTCTACTGAGTACGGGTTATATAGCACTACAATTCTATCTACTTTTGTTAGTATGTATAGTTAACTTTAGTGGCTATTGCATATGAGTTTTATGTGTGGTTTTCTTCGCAATGTGTCTGAATACTTTAAAGATCTGTATAGAACAGAAATCAGTTATATGTACTCCTACATGCTTTGAGATGTGTTCGGAGTTGGTAATCTGCTCATATGATGTATATAATATGTGACTGACTGCTAGTGTGATGCTGACTTAATAATAATAAATGATTGTCGGTTGATACTTCTGATCTTTAATGCAGATGCATGGGAAGGGTCACACATATCACTTTAGAGAAAGGTGATTACAGTCACAAATTGTGTAGTACACGGTGAAAGTCCTGAGTATTTATCATGTCTAAGGGCGGCATTCACTGACAAAAACACTCATATGTTGTTGGCAAAAATTGTAATATCCTCTATGATCTAGTACAGGATGGTTATGTGTAAAAATTGATTTGCTGTTTAGCATAATACATCCTGATTATATCAGGTATAGATAGACCCATTGAGGCGATGTTTTGCACAGACCTTGTACAGTTTAGCTGAAATGTTAATTCTTATAATAGTAACACATGTTGCTCACTGATTGGGGTATATCCCCAACAGCATCTCGAATAAGACAAGCTGATGACCAAATGTAAATAAATCATCAACTTCACAGGCTACACATGATAATCAACAGACGATGAAAGCTCTATATACTCTACTTCAGCATACGAAGAACAGGTAAAAGATATCAGCTAAATAGATAAGCTGAATAAATGAGAGCAAAAATAGGCTAGTCTGTCAATATAGGCAGCGGCCTGGTTAGTTCTTGGAGGGGAGACCACCTTGAAATACCAGGTGCTGTAGGTAATTAGGCTGAGGTACTGGAAGACAGGTTTCAGCGCCTGCAAGGTAGTAAGAATCCCATATAGCTCATATGGACACTAAGGTTCTAGGGCATCAGCATAACAATCGCTGTTTAATAACAGTTTGGTTCACATACATGGGAAGCTGATTCAGAATCTAAGAAGGTTCTGGAAATTTTTTCCTTGGCTGGAAGTTTCTGTTTGAGTTAACAGTTATTCCAGAGTCAGAAACAGACTACAAGAAGGTCACATTTCCTTCCACATAACCCCAAGTCTAGGGGTCTGGTTTGGCCTTGTCGGTCATAAAGGAACGTAACAGTCCCAATACAATAAAGTTTGGTAAGGCAAAGAAGCAGAGGCAACCAGGCCAGCATCCAAACCAGAGGCCATCAGCATGATGGTGTGGGTCTCCTTCTGGCGGATTCCAGGACTTCTTCAGTTGCACAGATTTGATAGCAATCTACAGATAGATGCCTGGGTGCAAGAAGTGGTATTTTTAAGGTTAGACTTTCCCTTCTGGAACCATTCTCCTAAAAGGTTTCGGTCTCAGCCCATATCGGGTAGAGGCGTAGGCGAGGGATTGGCATGAAGCAATTCAGAAAATGTTTTGTCAGGAATAGTCATTCCAGTAACCCATGCATAATCGGGGGGTTTATTCCCACCTGGGTCAAAAACAATCCCTCGCCCCAATATCCATTTAAAAAATAGAATTTGGGAAACACGGTTCACATGGAGGCAACTCCATAGTTGGATGGGGAGCCAATATATTATATGGTATTCTTGGATAAGTCAGGAATCTTACCTTCAGGTTCCTATAACACTGTCCAATAGTGTTATCTCAAGGTTACCATCCTTCAGCAAAATTTCAGTTAAACCTTACCCTTTGGGAAGGCCACAGCCCCAGAGTATTTACCAAAAGTGAATATGGCAATTTATTGCCGTTAGTACTAGTGATGAGCGGGTTCGGATCCTCGGGATCCGAACCCGCCCGAACTTCACCTTTTTTTCCACGGGTCCGAGCAACTCGGATCCTCCCGCCTTGCTCGGTTAACCCGAGCGCGCCCGAACGTCATCATCCCGTGGTCGGATTCTCGCGAGATTCGTATTCTATATAAGGAGCCGCGCGTCGCCGCAATTTTTCACTCGTGCATTGGAGATGATCGTGAGAGGACGTGGCTGGCGTCCTCTCAGTTTCTATGTTCAGTGGGCTGCAAATATCTGCTCGGTGTGCTGCAAATATCTGTGCTCAGTGTGCTGCAAGTGCAAATATCTACGTTCTCTGCCTGAAAAACGCTCCATATCTGTGCTCAGTGTGCTGCAAATATCTGTGCTCAGTGTGCTAATTGCTTTATTGTGGGGACTGGGGACCAGCAGTATTATATAGTAGGAGGACAGTGCAGAGTTTTGCCGACCAGTGACCACCAATATTATACGTTCTCTGCCTGAAAAACGCTCCATATCTGTGCTGCATTGTAGTATATAGTAGGAGGACAGTGCAGAATTTTGCTGACCACCAGTATAACTATATATATAGCAGTACGGTACAGTAGTCCACTGCTCTACCTCTGTGTCGTCAAGTATACTATCCCATCCATACCTGTGGTGCATTTCAGTTTTGCACAGTTTGCTGACCACCAGTATATATAATATATAGCAGTACGGTACAGAAGGCCACTGCTCTACCTACCTCTGTGTCGTCAAGTATACTATCCATCCATACCTGTGGTGCATTTCAGTTTTGCACAGTTTGCTGACCACCAGTATATATAATATATAGCAGTACGGTACAGTAGGCCACTGCTCTACCTACCTCTGTCGTCAAGTATACTATCCATCCATACCTGTGGTGCATTTCAGTTTTGCACAGTTTGCTGACCACCAGTATATATAATATATAGCAGTACGGTACAGTAGGCCACTGCTCTACCTATCTCTGTGTCGTCAAGTATACTATCCATCCATACCTGTGGTGCATTTCAGTTTTGCACAGTTTGCTGACCACCAGTATATTTAATATGTAGCAGTACGGTACAGTAGGCCACTGCTCTACCTACCTCTGTGTCGTCAAGTATACTATCCATCCATACCTGTGGTGCATTTCAGTTTTGCACAGTTTGCTGACCACCATTATATATAATATATAGCAGTACGGTACAGTAGGCCACTGCTCTACCTACCTCTGTGTCGTCAAGTATACTATCCATCCATACCTGTGGTGCATTTCAGTTTTGCACAGTTTGCTGACCACCAGTATATATAATATATAGCAGTACGGTACAGTAGGCCACTGCTCTACCTACCTCTGTGTCGTCAAGTATACTATCCATCCATACCTGTGGTGCATTTCAGTTTTGCACAGTTTGCTGACCACCAGTATATATAATATATAGCAGTACGGTACAGTAGGCCACTGCTCTACCTACCTCTGTGTCGTCAAGTATACTATCCATCCATACCTGTGGTGCATTTCAGTTGTGCGCAGTATATATAGTAGTAGGCCATTGCTATTGATATATTACTGGCATATAATTCCACACATTAAAAAATGGAGAACAAAAATGTGGAGGGTAAAATAGGGAAAGATCAAGATCCACTTCCATCTCGTGCTGAAGCTGCTGCCACTAGTCATGGCCGAGACGATGAAATGCCATCAACGTCGTCTGCCAAAGCCGATGCCCAATGTCATAGTAGAGAGCATGTAAAATAAAAAAAAATAAAGCTCAGTAAAATGACCAAAAAATCTAAATCAAAATCGTCTGAGGAGAAGCGTAAACTTGCCAATGTGCCATTTACGACACGGAGTGCAAGGAACGGCTGAGGGCCTGGCCTATGTTCATGGCTAGTGGTTCAGCTTCACATGAGGATGGAAGCACTCATCCTCCTGCTAGAAAACTTAAAAGAGTAAAGATGGTAAAAGCACAGCAAAGAACTGTGCGTTCTTCTAAATCACAAATCCCCAAGGAGAGTCCAATTGCGTCGGTTGCGATGCCTGACCTTCCCAACACTGGACGGGAAGAGGTTGCGCCTTCCACCATTTGCACGCCCCCTGCAAGTGCTGGAAGGAGCACCCGCAGTCCAGTTCCTGATAGTCAAATTGAAGATGTCACTGTTGAAGTACACCAGGATGAGGATATGGGTGTTGCTGGCGCTGGGGAGGAAATTGACAAGGTGGATTCTGATGGTGAGGTGGTTTAAGTCAGACACCCGGGGAGACACCTGTTGTCCGCGGGACGAATATGGCCATTGACATGCCTGGTCAAAATACAAAAAAAATCACCTCTTCGGTGTGGAATTATTTAAACAGAAATGCGGACAACTGGTGTCAAGCCATGTGTTGCCTTTGTCAAGCTGTAATAAGTAGGGGTAAGGACGTTAACCACCTTGGAACATCCTCCCTTATACGTCACCTGGACCGCATTCATCAGAAGTCAGTGACAAGTTCAAAAACTTTGGATGGCAGCGGAAGCAGTCCACTGCCAACTAAATCCCTTACTCTTGTAACCAAGTTCCTGCAAGCCACACCACCAACTCCCTCAGTGTCAATTTCCTCCTTAGACAGGAAAGCCAATAGTCCTGCAGGCCATGTCACTGTCAAGTCTGACGAGTCCTCCTGCCTGGAATTCCTCCGATGCATCCTTGAGTGTAACGCCTACTGCTGCTGGCGCTGCTGTTGTTGCTGCTGGGAGTCGATCGTCATCCCAGAGGGGAAGTCGGAAGACCACTTGTACTACTTCCAGTAAGAAATTGACTGTCCAACAGTCCTTTGCGAGGAAGATGAAATATCACAGCAGTCATCCTGCTGCAAAGCGGATAACTCAGGCCTTGGCAGCCTGGGTGGTGAGAAACGTGTTTCCGGTATCCACCGTTAATTCACAGGGAACTAGAGACTTGATTGAGGTACTGTGTCCCCGGTACCAAATACCATCTAGGTTCCATTTCTCTAGGCAGGCGATACCGAAAATGTACACAGACGTCAGAAAAAGAGTCACCAGTGTCCTAAAAAATGCAGTTGTACCCAATGTCCACTTAACCACGGACCTATGGACAAGTGGCACAGGGCAGACTCAGGACTATATGACTGTGACAGCCCACTGGGTAGATGTATTGCCTCCCGCAGCAAAAACAGCAGCGGTGGCACCAGTAGCAGCATCTCGCAAACGCCAACTCGTTCCTAGGCAGGCTACGCTTTGTATCACCGCTTTCCATAAGAGGCACACAGCTGACAAACTCTTTCGGAAACTGAGGAACATCATCGCAGAATGGCTTACCCCAATTGGACTCTCCTGGGGATTTGTGACATCGGACAACGCCACCAATATTGTGCGTGCATTACATCTGGGCAAATTCCAGCACGTCCCATGTTTTGCACATACATTGAATTTGGTGGTGCAGAATTATTTAAAAAACGACAGGGGCGTGCAAGAGATGCTGTCGGTGGCCCGAAGAATTGCGGGCCACTTTCGGCATTCAGCCACCGAGTGCTGAAGACTGGAGCACCAGCAAACAGTCCTGAACCTGCCCTGCCATCATCTGAAGCAAGAGGTAACGAGGTGGAATTCAACCCTCTATATGCTTCAGAGGATGGAGGAGCAGCAAAAGGCCATTCAAGCCTATACATCTGCCTACGATATAGGCAAAGGTTCTGCAACCCTTTGAACTTGCCACACGTGAAGTCAGTTCAGACACTGCCAGCCTGAGTCAGGTCATTCCCCTCATCAGGCTTTTGCAGAAGAAGCTGGAGACATTGAAGGAGGAGCTAAAACAGAGCGATTCCGCTAGGCATGTGGGACTTGTGGATGGAGCCCTTAATTCGCTTAACCAGGATTCACGGGTGGTCAATCTGTTGAAATCAGAGCACTACATTTTGGCCACCGTGCTCGATCCTAGATTTAAAACCTACGTTGTATCTCTCTTTCCGGCAGACACAAGTCTGCAGAGGTTCAAAGACCTGCTGGTGGGAAAATTGTCAATTCAAGCGGAACATGACCCGTCAACAGCTCCTCCTTCACATTCTCCCGCAACTGGGGTTGCGAGGAAAAGGCTAAGAATTCCGAGCCCACCCGCTGGCGGTGATGCAGGGCAGTCTGGAGCGAGTGCTGACATCTGGTCCGGACTGAAGGACCTGCCAACAATTACTGACATGTCGTCTACTGTCACTGCATATGATTCTGTCACCATTGAAAGAATGTTCGAGGATTATATGAGTGACCGCATCCAAGTAGGCACGTCAGACAGTCCGTACGTATACTGGCAGGAAAAAGAGGCAATTTGGAGGCCCTTGCACAAACTGGCTTTATTTTACCTAAGTTGCCCCCCCTCCAGTGTGTACTCCGAAAGAGTGTTTAGTGCAGCTGCTCACCTTGTCAGCAATCGGCGTATGAGGTTACTTTCAGAAAATGTGGAGAAGATGATGTTCATCAAAATGAATTATAATCAATTCCTCCGTGGAGACATTCACCAGCAATTGCCTCCTGAAAGTACACAGGGACCTGAGATGGTGGATTCCAGTGGGGACGAATTAATAATCTGTGAGGAGGGGGATGTACACAGTGAAAGGGGTAAGGAATCGGAGGAAGAGGAGGAGGTGGACATCTTGCCTCTGTAGAGCCAGTTTGTGCAAGGAGATATTGATTGCTTCTTTTTTTGGTGGGGGCCCAAACCAACCAGTCATTTCAGTCACAGTCATGTGTCAGACCCTGTCGCTGAAATGATGGGTTTGTTAAAGTGTGCATGTCCTGTTTATACAACATGAGGGTGGGTTGGAGGACCCAAGGACAATTCCATCTTGCACCTCTTTTTTCTTTCATTTTGCTTTGCATCATGTGCTGTTTGGGGACTAGTTTTGGAAGTGCCATCCTGTCTGACACTGCATTGCCACTCCTAGATGGGCCAGGTGTTTGTGTCGGCCACTTGTGTCGTTTAGCTTAGCCATCCAGCGACCTTGGTGCACCTCTTTTTTTCTTTGCATCATGTGCTGTTTGGGGACTATTTTTGAAATCTGCCATCCTGTCTGACACTGCAGTGCCACTCCTAGATGGGCCAGGTGTTTGTGTCGGCCACTTGGGTCGCTTAGCTTAGTCACACAGCTACCTCATTGCGCCTCTTTTTTTCTTTGCATCATGTGCTGTTTGGGGACTATTTTTTTGAAGTGCCATCCTGTCTGACACTGCAGTGCCACTCCTAGATGGGCCAGGTGTTTGTGTCGGCCACTTGTGTCGCTTAGCTTAGTCACACAGCGACCTTGGTGCGCCTCTTTTTTTCTTTGCATCATGTGCTGTTTGGGGACTATTTTTTTGAAGTGCCATCCTGTCTGACACTCCAGTGCCACTCCTAGATGGGCCAGGTGTTTGTGTCTGCCACTTGTGTCGCTTAGCTTAGTCATCCAGCGACCTCAGTGTAATTTTTAGGACTAAAAATAATATTGTGAGGTGTGAGGTGTGAGGTGTTCAGAATAGACTGAAAATGAGTTGAAATTATGGTTATTGAGGTTAATAATACTATGGGATCAAAATGACCCCCAAATTCTATGATTTAAGCTGTTTTTGAGGGTTTTTTGTAAAAAAAACACCCGAATCCAAAACACACCCGAATCCGACCAAAAAATTTCAGGGAGGTTTTGCCAAAACACGTCCGAATCCAAAACACGGCCGCGGAACCGAATCCAAAACCAAAACACAAAACCTGAAAAACTTCAGGTGCACATCACTAGTTAGTACATATTAAGAAAATTGCCATACCTTGACCATCTTCCTATCCTGACACAAATACAGGAAAGGTTCTGTGTCATCTACAACATACAAATAACTTGTCTGCAGAGGCACGGGTGGTTCATGAATGGGATCATTTCTGGTTCTGTGACATAACTCACGGTGGGGCTATACTGAATTCGAATTTGCAGGAAGTGGTTACCTCGGAACAAGATATCCAAGGCAAAGCTAGGAGAGTGGTTACAATGTCAAACAATATCAATTCACGCAGCAATGCGAATGATGGGTTTGATGGTGTTAACAATACACATGGTGGAGTGGGCATAATTCCACTCAAAACTTTTTTAGCATCTCCTCCATTTACAGTCGCATCACACTGGATATGCCCAATCTCATTTGATGTTTGAAATTAAGCAGTGTTGTGCCTGGTTAAGTTCTCTGACAAGAGACCTCCTGTGAATACCAGGGGGTGTAAATGGGCCAGATGGGCAATAACCATCTACAGCCATACCACACTGGATATGGCTAATCTCACCTGACTTTACAAGCTAAGCAGTGTGGGCAATGGTAGTTACTTGGATGGGAAACCACCCGGGAACACCAGGTGCTGTCCGTATAAAGGCCAGAGGACACCTTTTTGGATATCAGGTTGAGAGATCCTGACCAAATGCCAGCCTTCAGGGCTGTGGGGGCCATTGTCCGAGGATTCCGGAACTAGGGGCCATAGAGGAAGTTGCCTGCTAATAAATCTGTTAGCACCTCGGGCCATATACTGGGCCCTAATTCTGGCACGGAACATTCCTAAAGAAAGATCGGTCCAGATCCGCAAGGACAAGGAAAGGGCAGTAGTGTACCTTAACTTACAGAGAGGAACACGTAGATATATAGTAAGAAGGAGGTAAATCACATACTAAAGTATGTAGAACTCCATCTTCCAGCCTTGTCCGCAGGGTTTGTTCCGGGAGTCCTAAACTGAGGAGCTGATTTCTCAGTCGACACGTCATTCAGGTAAATGAATGGGCTTTTGCACCCTGAAGTCGGTTCAGACTCGGGTAGACCGATGGACTTAACCAGAGATAATTCTCATGGTGTTCCATCTGAACAACAAGAGCCATAATCGGATCAGTAATAAAGGAAGTGATCTTTGTGGATGTCTTTTTAAGGAGAATTTATTCCTTTTATGGGTTTCTCAAATCATCCTGCTACTCAGGATAGTGAGGAAAATACAACAGAGATGCCTGGATTTTAATAAACCCCGGCTTGGCCCAGAAGGTGTTGGTACACGGATCTGCAGAAAATGTTGAATACCTTTTCTGTTTCCTCTACGCCCAGACTAAGACAGGGTCCTTGATTATCATAGATATCTGGATCAACTGTTTTGATGGCATGGCTCTTGAAATCTATATACTGGGGTCCAGAGGATTCTCACAAATGTTCAGAGCAAGGAAAAATTTCTTTGACTCGTATTTATCACCAAATATGGCAAGCTTATATGCATTGGTACAATGAAGAGGTATGGACCCGAAATCTTGCGGAGTTTCCAGGGTTTTTGCATTCCTCCAAACAGGAATAGATAAAGGTTTAGCGGTGGCTTCCTTGGAAATACAAGTGTCAGCATTGACTGTATGGTTCCGAAAGAAAAAGTGCCATATTGCAGGATGTGCACACTTTTTCCCAGGGAATGCTGCGCATTCAACCATCCCTTTTTTCCTACTACAGGGTCAGGAAATCTAAATCTAGTCCTCAAAGCCTGTCAAGTTGCTCTGTTTAAACCACTAAGTGGAGTGGATGTTAAATGGTTGACAGCTAAAGTGCTCGTCGGCTGACTATGGCATCAGCTAGAAGAGTGTCGGATTTAGGAGTACTGTCATGTTAATCTCCTTTTCTGATGTTATCCAGATAAAGTAGTTCTCAGAACTAGGTCTGGGTATCTTCCTAAGGGGTGATCTATATTCCACCTTAATGAAGATATTATGGTCTCGGTTTTTCAGGAATCTGGTTTTTCTGCGGGAGATGCGTCGCTGGACGAAGTCCGGGCATTAAGTATCTACATGGATCATACCAGTGCCATTAGAAAGACAAATTCTCTTTACATCCTCTACGGTTTTCACAAGAGGAGATGGCCTGCTACTAAACAGACGCTAGCAAGATGGCTTCGAATTACGATTTCAGAAGCATATTCTTAAGCTGGTCTCCCTGTCCTGGCTAATGTCTCTGATCACTCTACATGTAAGGAAGGTCTTTCATGGGTAGCACAATATTGTGTTTGAGCAGAACAGATAGGCAGCCACATGGCTTCCAATAAACACATTCAATCAGACATTATGCCTGGGATATCTTTGCCTCTAATGATGCTCATTTCGGGTGTAAGGTTCTCCTATTAATCAGGAGCGTCCCCACCACTAAAAATTGCTTTGGGAAATCCCAATGTTATCCTGTGGATAACCTGTGGACCCTGCCGGAGAAATATTCGTTATGGTAAGAACTTACCGTTGACAACGGTATTTCTCCTACGTCCACAGGTTTCCACAGGGATCCCACCCTGACGCACCTGATTTGAGAACCTATATACTCACTAAACTCTTCCCTCTTGCATGGAAGAGTGTGCATGTGTGTTTTTCGCCTGAATAGGGTTCAACATAATGCTCCTGCCTAGATGATTTGGAAACAACTGATTTGACTGAGTCAGTTGGCGGGATTATATGGAGGAGCCCGGTGCATTCTGCTAGGCCAGAAAGCTTGTGATCGTTTGGTACCAATCCGCTGTCGCTCCATTATATCCCAATGTTATCCTGTGGAAACCTGTGGACATAGGAGAAATACCGTTATCAACGGTAAGTTCTTACCATAACGTATATATCTCAGCAGAACCAGGCAGTCTAGTGAGCATCAGAGAGGGGCTACCAGAACAATGCACCTCTAAATAGGAGACATACCTCTCAACATAGGTAGCATACAGGATGCAGGGACACAGAACCAACCATACAGGGAGAGGGATAACACATGAGTATCCCTTTCATGTCCTCCAGAAGATGATATAACTTGAGAGGAGACCCTGGGAGGAGCAGGAGAACACTGGCAGCACAGGACTCCGTAGAGCAAAAATATAAAATGGTGGCTACGTAAGCTGGAGCTCTGGGAAAACACTCACCCCCAAATGCAGGCTCGATGACAGGAGTAATGAGGAGACCCCTCGGCGGGGCCACCGGAGATGCAGCTGCAGATGGAGAGGTTGGGCAGGAACAAGGAGGCTGTGGGATTCCAGATAGCCTTACAATGGGAGAGAAGAGAAGGCTCTTGTGTGGGCGCACTCTTGTACAAAGAAAATGTATTTGATAATGTAAATTAGGAAATATTTAAAACATAACTTTTAATGATAATATTAAACCATGATTACCCATCCAAAAGATCCATGAAAAAATAAAGAATTGTAAAAAATGTTCTGGTCTCTTTATTTCAAAGAATGTTCGGAAAGATTGTAGACAATAAGTTGTCATACCCCCATTTCCCCTGACCAGTACAGAATTTCTGTATTATTGGGAACAAGGGGTGGTCAAACAAGATATTATAGAGATGTCCAAATATCTTCACTTAGATTAAGTTAAATAGTGATCAATGGTCACCAAACAAATGATTAAATACCTGAGTTATAGACAAATACCATATTTGTAGACAAAATTAGAGGCATTGAACTGCAATCAAAAATGAAATGGCTAAACAAGGTAATGGAGAAATGCTGGATAGGATTAGTGGTGATACTCCTGTTGGTGTCCCTTTTCACATAGAGAGGGAAATTAATTCCTGCTCTACAACACCAGGTATTCACAGGTAGTCTCCTCTCCTGGTACTGACCCGGCCCAACGGTGTTTAGCTTCGAGATCGGGCGCTGGCAGCGTGGTATGGTAGTAGAGATTTATGTGGTCTGTACACCAATGAGAGTGCACCTATATAGGAAATTATAAAGTAGGAAATGATGAGAAAAAATAGAGAAGAGAAAATGAATAAGTAAAGTGAGTGAAAATATGTGGATCTGCTTTCCACGTTAGACACGGTTCAACAGTTCCCACAAAAGTGGTACCATGCTCCGTGAATCGTGGATGAGAGTCCACGAAATAAGTGGATAGACTAGTGTGGCAAATTAGTTGCCTCAATAGGTGGACTAATGTGGCAAACTGGTTGCTTCAACAGAAAAATGAAGCGGCCTGGCTGAAATTTGTAATATTACAGAAATATCACACATAGGCTAAAGGTCCTATGGGTTATCAGACAAAAATCACTGGTGTCCTACCCTCTGGTTCGGGTTGGACTAGAATTCTGTATTTATGAAGTGATTTATCTCACAGAGAAAAGTTGTTATTCAGAAGAAAATATATCTCAGTACATGGTTACAGGATATTGTTTTTAAGTAACAGCATTCAACCTGTAAATATATTCTCACATTATCAGGGAGAGAATGCATAAATCAGCATGCAACAAAGAAATTGGACAGATTCCTAAACTGGTGCAAACAAACAAATTCTTAAACATTACCCGTTAGGGTCAAGAGTTCATCGGTATTTTCATAGGCAGTCCATACGATGATTCAATTTCAAATGCAGATATGTGAAGAAAAAAACAATATATGCAAATGTTCAAAATGAGTCCTTTAGGAACTACTCCAGTGCATAACTTCCACCTGGGATCCTTCTAGACCCTTCTATTCGGGGTGTGTGCTGGTTTATTCTTACAGGTTCACCCTCTGTGTGGATAATAAAATGCTGCTTACATACGTTCTTACTTTTAAACACTGTGAATCACTCCTATAAAGGTTTATTTCACTCTTTTGTGCTTTAATGATTTATAATGCCAAGCATGCACACAGAGCTTTTCTATAAGAGGTGCTCACTTTATGCTTACATCCAAAGGACGCTAGTCTTCCACATAAAGGTTTCTTTTAGGAAAAGGCTGTATTCTCCTTCCTCATTCCTTAATACGCTTTGTGCTCAAATGAAGCAAAAAGACGAAGGAATTTGTGAGGATGTAAAATGTATTAATAAAATATATGATAAAATATTTCTATAAAATTAACAAAAGTTGACAGCAAACATCAGTGACCAAGTTGTTCAATGGTAATAGCAAAAAACGTGAGAGTACAGATGAAAAAAACCGGGGTGTCTCACCGTTTAGCTGAATACTGATGATGATGTCCTATAAGTCTCACATGCTCCACCAACGCGTTTCAACTTGTAAATAAGTCTTTTTCAAGGTGCATGTGAGTGGTTATTTGGCTTCCTTATATACCAAGTATGCTAAACCCACCCCTACCTGGGCGGGAATTAATTAGCTTTGACGTCTTCTAAAAATCCCTATTACTACTACATGTTCCTATAGTTTATTCCTTACCAATATGGTACATATAGTGTAATATCTTTCAGACCGAAAATTTCTAATTTAACTCCTTTATTTATTGTTAAACATTCACGGCGATTGCGTGCGTTCCAGCTATCCTGGAACGCATCGCACTTCCGCCGGACTTCCGGTATTTGCAATGTCCTGATAGGGCACGTCATACCTCACCGGGTGCCGCGTGATTGTGCGTGCTCCGGAGATGACGTCCAGCGTTCCACGGAGTGTGAGGCGCATAAACTGAGTTCCGTGTTTATATACAAAAACACGTGACTCATTTCCAGCGGTGTTTCTGATACAGTGCATTCCACAGCTCCTGGAGCGCATCATTCTTAGCTTCCTATACGGATCATCATAGGGGTCAAATACCATACATGGTTTCTACATACATAAACCCATAAATGCTATCTTATTGTAGGTCATATAGAACCCTATAAGTGATTTTAAGATGTACCTCTTACATTAAAAGATTACTGGATTATACATATATTTAAGACAATATTTCCATAGAGGGTAGAGAGATTATAGGATGACACTTATGAACAACACAGTCATGAATACAAATTAATAATATATATACAGGGATAGTATCCCAGCTTCTACTCCTAAAGCTTTCATTTTGGGGATTTATACAACAAATTAGATGACTGTATAAAAAGAGTGAGACATAAATAAAAATGTATATATGATTTTTACAGGATAGTGTAGTTCTTATTAAGTGGACATAAACTCAGACAAATGATCTCTATACAGAGATTACTAATGTACAGTCATAACATAAAACTTGAAAAAAGGTTAAAAAAGGTTTATATTATAATTTGATAGATTATAGGAACCACTTGGTTTCAAAATCCAAGTTTAGACCTGCAGGATTAAGGGTTCTTAATTCAAAGATGCTCCGCATCTCTCTCTTAGCCAATTCTTCTTCTACATTGTTCTTCCTCCAGTTTCCCTTTATTATATGGATTCCACAAAAGGCGGTGAGGTCTGCCAATTTAATGTGCGGATACCCCATGGGTAACTACCCCCTTTTTGATATTCCGTACATGTTCGGCTAGTCTGTCCTTTAGTTTTCTGGTGGTCCTGCTGACATATTGTTTATTACATGAGCATGTTAACAAATATACAACATTTTGACTGTTGCAAGTAATAAACTGTTTAATTTGTCTAGTTTTTCCAGTAGTAGTAGAAGTATACTCAAAGATTTTTGATATTGGACTTCTGCAGTTCTTGCACATACTACACATACCACATCTATGGAACCCTTTCGTCATAATGGTGGTAATCTTTTTCTTCTCTTGTACTACACTCTTGACCAAATGGTTCTTCAAATTATCAGCTCTTCTATGTCACGATCCGGGTATCTGGACGCCATTACTTACCCTTCAGATGCCTCCTAAGGCTGGCTCAGCGTTCCAGGACCGATTCCCGCTGTTCCTGAGTTTCCACATGCAGAATGTCAGAGTGGTGATTTCATCAGCCGCGGCCTCCGCTGTGCCCGCGTGGTTAAATGTGCGCTTGTCAGTCTGGCGTCTCCTGTCTCCTGTGGCCGGCGTCGCCATTACTGTTTCAAGTCTCACATGGATTACAAACCAAACTTCCCTCCAAGTGTCTGCATGGGCGCAGCCATCTTGGATTTTGTCATCTGATTATTTCCACCAATCTGCTGTCTGTATTGTTGATTTGCATAATTGCCTAGCCAACCCCTTCCTTGCTGCAGGTATAAGTATGCTGTGCCTGAGCAAGGAAGGCGTCAGTGCTTTGGTTGTCTAACCTAGTTCCAGTTTGTCTCTCTCCTGTGGTTGTCTTCCAGGTTCCAGCTCCTGTCTCCAGACTTCTGCTATAGAGACCCGCACCAGCATTCCATCTGCGGTGTAGCCTGACTCTCCGATCCATTCTGGACTCACCTGTTTCCAGCTACAACAATCACCTGCTTCCAGCCCAGCTTCCAGCAGTGTACAGCTTCTCTTAAAGGGCCGGTGTCCTTTCTGCAGTTTACCACTCTCCACCAGTATTATTATTTCACCGCTCTCAAACAATCACCTGCTTCCAGCAGTGTATAGCTTCTCTTAAAGGGCCGGTGTCCTTTTCTGCAGTTTACCACTCTCCACCGGTATTATTATTTCACCGCTCTCAAACAATCACCTGCTTCCAGCCCAGCTTCCAGCAGTGTATAGCTTCTCTTAAAGGGCCGGTGTCCTTTTCTGCAGTTTACCACTCTCCACCGGTATTATTATTTCACCGCTCTCAAACTCCAAACTTCATTATTATTTCATCGCTCTCAAGTTCGTTTATTATTTAACTGGTTCCAGCCAGTATCCACTCCGTACCAACAACAGTCTGGTTCCAGCCAGTATCCACAGCAGCCGTTTTACCTTCAGCAGCCCAGCCTTTCCTGGAACATCAGCTGGTACGATCCTGGGTTCTCTCCATTGCTACAGTCAGGCCTGGTAAGGACTTTCCAACTAGAAGATTATAAGAACTGTCTCACTCTACCAGTGCCTGTGGCCCTTGCCACCCTGTAGTACCCAGGAATTGTATTTATCCTCTGTTGACTTTTATGTTTCCTTTTACTGCTGCTGTGTTACGGAGTTTGTCATAATAAACATCATTGACTTTTATCCTGGTTGTCGTGGTCACGCCTTCGGGCAGTTATTCTACATGTTACTTACATGTCTAGGGGTCTGATACAACCTCCCAGGTTCCGTTACATCTCAGCCCCTACAACTGAGGCTGCCTCCCGTCAGCTCAGGCCCTCAGTTGTGACAGTAAGCACTGACCTAATGAATCCAGCCGGAGACCAGGATCAAGCGGCCAGGCCGATGCAAGAACTGGCAGCCCGACTTGAACATCAGGAGGCTGCACAGGGCCACATCATCCGCTGTCTCCAGGATCTCTCTACACGGCTGGATGGGATTCAAACGACCCTCCGTGGACCTGGCACGTCCGGTGCGTCCACTACAGTAACACCAGCTGTAACCCCACCCACCTTACCCATTTCCAGTCCACATCTTCATCTTCCAACGCCAGCAAAATTTGATGGATCTCCAAGGTTCTGCAGGGGATTTCTCAATCAATGTGAAATCCACTTTGAGCTTCTACCTGGCAATTTCTTCAGTGACCGTACCAAAATTGCCTATATCATCTCCCTTCTCAGTGGCTCAGCCCTTGACTGGGCATCACCTTTATGGGAGAAGTCTGATCCCCTGCTATCCTCCTATACTGACTTTGTAGCTACATTCAGGCGCATCTTCGACGAGCCAGGCCGGATAACATCTGCTTCATCTGAGATTCTCCGTTTACGCCAGGGAACACGTACTGTGGGACAGTATCTTATACAGTTTAAAATCCTGGCATCCGAACTGGCATGGAACGACGAGGCCCTGTATGCTGCATTCTGGCATGGCTTATCAGAACGCATCAAGGATGAGTTAGCTACCAGAGACTTGCCCTCTAAGTTGGATGAGCTAATTTCTCTTTGCACGAAGGTTGATCTACGTTTCAGAGAGAGAGCAACCGAGCGAGGAAGATCATCTACTCCTAAATCTTCTGCTCCTCCTCCTCGTCAACCATCTCCATCCAAGGATGAGCCTATGCAAATTAGTCGTTCCCGTCTATCTCCCGCTGAGCGCCGAAGACGTCTCTCTGAGTCTCTCTGTCTCTACTGTGCAGCTCCGTCGCACACTATCAATGCCTGTCCCAAACGTCCGGGAAACTCCAGATCCTAGCTCGCCAAGGAGAGGGCCGGCTAGGAGTAATGATCTCCTCTCCATCTCCTCATGACTGTAACCTCCCAGTGTCGCTCCAAATTGCTCAACGTTACAGGAACGTCATTGCCCTCCTTGATTCCGGAGCAGCTGGGAATTTCATAACCGAAGCTTATGTTAAACGGTGGTCCCTACCCACCGAGAGACTGTCCTCGTCCATCTCTTTGACTGCCGTGGATGGCAGCAAGATTTTTGACGCAGTCATTTCCTTAAGGACTCTTCCAGTTCGTCTGAGAGTGGGAGTTCTTCATTCTGAGTATATTTCTTTTTTAGTGATTCCAAGAGCCACACATCCAGTGGTTTTAGGCCTTCCATGGCTCCGTCTCCACAACCCATCAATTGACTGGACGACTATGCAAATACTGGCATGGGGTCCCTCCTGTGCTGAGACTTGTTTAGCCAAAGTTCTTCCTGTTTGTTCTTCCTTCCCCAGGTCATCTGATGTTCCGCCTCCTCCATATCAAGACTTCACGGACGTGTTCAGTAAAGCCTCTGCTGATATCCTTCCTCCTCATAGAGAATGGGACTGCCCAATCGACCTCATTCCAGGGAAGGTTCCACCGCGAGGCCGAACTTATCCGTTGTCTCTGCCTGAGACACACTCCATGGAAGAGTACATCAAAGAGAACCTGGCGAAGGGTTTCATCCGACCATCTTCTTCTCCAGCCGGCGCAGGCTTCTTCTTCGTTAAGAAGAAAGACGGTGGTCTGCGTCCGTGCATCGACTACAGAGGTCTGAACGACATTACCGTCAAGAACCGATACCCTTTACCCCTGATTACCGAGCTCTTTGATAGAGTTAGTGGTGCAACTATTTTCACAAAGCTGGACTTGAGGGGTGCCTACAATCTCATCCGAATCCGTGAGGGTGACGAGTGGAAGACCGCCTTTAACACCCGTGACGGACATTATGAGTACCTCGTCATGCCCTTCGGATTGAGCAATGCTCCAGCAGTCTTCCAGCACTTCGTGAATGAGATTTTCAGGGACATCTTGTACCGCCATGTCGTGGTTTATCTAGACGACATCCTCATCTTTGCTAATAATCTCGAAGATCATCGTTTCTGGGTAAAAGAGGTTCTTTCCCGTCTCCGTGTCAATCACCTCTATTGTAAATTGGAGAAGTGTGTGTTTGAAGTTAAAACCATTCCGTTTCTAGGTTACATTGTGTCCGGTTCCGGACTAGAGATGGATCCTGAGAAACTCCAAGCAATCCAGAATTGGCCTATACCCTTAAGCCTCAAAGGGGTCCAGAGGTTCTTAGGGTTCGCCAATTATTATAGAAAATTTATACGAGACTTTTCCACCATCGTGGCGCCTATCACTGCATTAACCAAGAAAGGTGCTAATCCGTCCAAGTGGTCCGAGGAAGCTACACAGGCCTTTCACCTTCTGAAGCAACGGTTCATCTCTGCACCAGTTCTGAAACAGCCCGACACCGACTCTCCTTTTATCTTAGAGGTAGATGCCTCCTCCGTTGGAGTAGGAGCAGTGTTATCCCAGAGGGCCAAAGATGGACATCTACATCCTTGCAGTTTCTTCTCCCGGAAGTTCTCCCCAGCTGAGCGCAACTATGCCATTGGCGATCAGGAGTTGCTAGCCATCAAGCTCGCTCTGGAGGAGTGGAGATACCTGTTGGAGGGAGCTTCCCACTCAATCACCATACTTACCGACCACAAAAATCTTTTATATCTCAAAGGCGCACAATGTCTGAATCCTCGTCAGGCCAGATGGGCACTTTTCTTCTCTAGGTTTGACTTTAAACTCCAGTTCTGTCCGGGTTCTCAGAATCGTAAGGCCGATGCCCTTTCCCGCTCATGGGAGCAAGAAAATGAGTCCGAGTCTGCAGACAAGCATCCTATTATTAATCCGTTGGCATTCTCCACGGTAGGGATGGACTCTACGCCTCCACCAGGGAAAAGTTTTGTTAAGCCAGTTCTAAGGAAGAAGCTCATGCATTGGACCCATGCTTCCCGTTTTGCTGGACATACAGGCATTCAGAAAACCCTTGAATTTATTTCTAGGTCCTACTGGTGGCCAACTCTGAATAAGGACGTTATGGAATTTATTGCCTCCTGCCCAAAGTGTGCCCAACACAAAGTCTCCCGCCAGTCGCCTGCGGGGCAACTGGTTCCATTATCTGTTCCCCGTCGACCTTGGACCCATTTGTCGATGGACTTTGTTTCCGATCTACCTATCTGCAACAAGTTTAATACCATCTGGGTGGTAGTTGACCGGTTCACCAAGATGGCACAATTTACATCCCTCTCACCGGTCTTCCGTCAGCTTCCAAGTTGGCTCAAGTGTTTATACAAGAGATCTTCCGACTTCACGGTCTTCCTGAAGAGATCATCTCGGATCGTGGAGTACAATTTGTAGCCAAATTTTGGCGAAGTTTGTGTCAAGCCCTCCAAGTCAAGTTAAAGTTTTCCACGGCTTACCATCCTCAGACCAATGGTCAAACCGAGAGGGTGAATCAGGACTTGGAGGCCTTCCTCCGTATATATGTGTCTTCCTCTCAAGATGACTGGGTTCAACTCCTTCCTTGGGCCGAGTTCAGCCACAACAATCAATACCATTCCTCATCTTCTTCTACACCATTCTTCATTAATTATGGATTCCACCCTAAAGTCCCAGAATTCCAACCGCTTCCCGCAACTTCTGTTCCAGCAGTGGATGTCACCTTGCGTCAGTTTTCAAATAACTGGAGGAACGTCCGCGCAGCCCTGCTTAAAGCCTCATTCAGGTATAAGAAGTTTGCTGATAGGAAGCGTAGAGCGGTTCCTGCTCTCAAGGTGGGTGATCGTGTGTGGCTGTCCACGAAGAATTTGAGGTTGAGAGTTCCCAGCATGAAATTTGCACCTCGCTACATCGGACCCTTCAAGATTGAACAAGTCATCAATCCTGTTGCCTACAGGTTACAGTTACCATCCTTCTTGAAAATACCCAGGACATTTCATGTTTCTTTGTTGAAACCGCTGATCCTGAATCGGTTTCATTCCGCACTTCCTCCAGCTCCCAAAGTTCAGACTCAACGGGGAGTCGAGTACGAGGTGGCCAAGATTTTGGACTCACGTTTCCGTTACGGTCAGTTACAATACCTCATTGACTGGAAGGGCTATGATCCTGAAGAACGCTCTTGGACCAATGCCTCAGACGTCCATGCTCCTGCCTTGGTCCGAAATTTCCAAGCAAAGTTTCCTTTAAAGCCTAAGAAGTGTCCTGGGGCCACTCCTAAAGGGGGGGGTGCTGTCACGATCCGGGTATCTGGACGCCATTACTTACCCTTCAGATGCCTCCTAAGGCTGGCTCAGCATTCCAGGACCGATTCCCGCTGTTCCTGAGTTTCCACATGCAGAATGTCAGAGTGGTGATTTCATCAGCCGCGGCCTCCGCTGTGCCCGCGTGGTTAAATGTGCGCTTGTCAGTCTGGCGTCTCCTGTCTCCTGTGGCCGGCGTCGCCATTACTGTTTCAAGTCTCACATGGATTACAAACCAAACTTCCCTCCAAGTGTCTGCATGGGCGCAGCCATCTTGGATTTTGTCATCTGATTATTTCCACCAATCTGCTGTCTGTATTGTTGATTTGCATAATTGCCTAGCCAACCCCTTCCTTGCTGCAGGTATAAGTATGCTGTGCCTGAGCAAGGAAGGCGTCAGTGCTTTGGTTGTCTAACCTAGTTCCAGTTTGTCTCTCTCCTGTGGTTGTCTTCCAGGTTCCAGCTCCTGTCTCCAGACTTCTGCTATAGAGACCCGCACCAGCATTCCATCTGCGGTGTAGCCTGACTCTCCGATCCATTCTGGACTCACCTGTTTCCAGCTACAACAATCACCTGCTTCCAGCCCAGCTTCCAGCAGTGTACAGCTTCTCTTAAAGGGCCGGTGTCCTTTCTGCAGTTTACCACTCTCCACCAGTATTATTATTTCACCGCTCTCAAACAATCACCTGCTTCCAGCAGTGTATAGCTTCTCTTAAAGGGCCGGTGTCCTTTTCTGCAGTTTACCACTCTCCACCGGTATTATTATTTCACCGCTCTCAAACAATCACCTGCTTCCTGCCCAGCTTCCAGCAGTGTATAGCTTTTCTTAAAGGGCCGGTGTCCTTTTCTGCAGTTTACCACTCTCCACCGGTATTATTATTTCACCGCTCTCAAACTCCAAACTTCATTATTATTTCATCGCTCTCAAGTTCGTTTATTATTTAACTGGTTCCAGCCAGTATCCACTCCGTACCAACAACAGTCTGGTTCCAGCCAGTATCCACAGCAGCCGTTTTACCTTCAGCAGCCCAGCCTTTCCTGGAACATCAGCTGGTACGATCCTGGGTTCTCTCCATTGCTACAGTCAGGCCTGGTAAGGACTTTCCAACTAGAAGATTATAAGAACTGTCTCACTCTACCAGTGCCTGTGGCCCTTGCCACCCTGTAGTACCCAGGAATTGTATTTATCCTCTGTTGACTTTTATGTTTCCTTTTACTGCTGCTGTGTTACGGAGTTTGTCATAATAAACATCATTGACTTTTATCCTGGTTGTCGTGGTCACGCCTTCGGGCAGTTATTCTACATGTTACTTACATGTCTAGGGGTCTGATACAACCTCCCAGGTTCCGTTACATCTCAGCCCCTACAACTGAGGCTGCCTCCCGTCAGCTCAGGCCCTCAGTTGTGACATTCTA
The DNA here is from genome assembly GCF_028390025.1 of Pseudophryne corroboree. NCBI lineage: Eukaryota > Metazoa > Chordata > Amphibia > Anura > Myobatrachidae > Pseudophryne > Pseudophryne corroboree. The sequence goes on along the minus strand of NC_086454.1, from coordinate 157,064,494 downwards.
TATATGAACCTAGGTCTTTCCTCAAGGGTTTCTTTTAATATGGGATCATGCAGAAGTATACCCCAATGTTTCTTGATTATGGACTCCACTTTCTTGTACTGACTGTTAAACTTTGTAATAAAAGGTATACCCAAATCCTTATGATTATCTTCTCCCCTTTTATCTGTTTTGAACAACTCCTCTCTGTTCTTCTGTCTATATTTTTGAAAAGGGATATCCACTTTTGCTGCCACATAACCCTTTGAGACAAATTGTTTTTTGAGTTTTGTGCCTTGTATTTGATAGTCTTCAGGTTTGGAGCAATTTTTCTTGATCCGATGAAATTGACTATTGGGTACAGATGTTAGCCAGTTAGATTGGTGATTCCTATTGTAAGGAATGAATGAATTGCAATCTGTTGTTTTTGTATAAGTCTGTGTATGTAAAACTTCTCCTTCCACAAATATTTCCAAATCCAAAAAATTCACAGATTTCTTACTGTTGTTCAAAGTGAGGGAAATATTTTTGTTGTTGTTATTCAAGAATTGACAAAAGTCCTGTAATGATGTTTCTGAACCGCTCCATATAAAAAATATGTCATCAATATAACGGAACCATGTGACCAGGTTCGCCCCCTCCATATTCCAAGTGTCAATAATTTCTTGTTCCCATTTGGCCATAAACAGATTAGCATAGCTCGGGGCGAACCTGGTCCCCATTGCGGTTCCGTTGAGTTGAAGATAGTACGTCTCATTGTAAAAGAAAAAATTATTCTTAAGTATCAATTCTATTCCCTCTGTGAGGAAATCCTGGAATATGCTTAAGCTGGCGTCTTTCGACACAAAATACGATACTGCTTCTAAACCATCCGTGTGGTTGATAATGGTGTACAGAGATGAGATATCTGCTGTGCATAAATGATAGTTCGATTCCCACTCGATTACTTTTAATTTTCTTATTAGGTTGTAGAATCCTTTATATATGATGGTACATTCATAACCAATGGTTGCAATTTGTGGTCAATAAACTGTGATAGATTAGACCAGTGGTTCTCAAACTCGATCCTCAGGACCCCACACAGTGCATGTTTTGCAGGTAACCCAGCAAGTACTCAGGTGTATTAATTAATCACTGACACATTTTAAAAGGTCCACAGGTTGAGCTAATTATTTCACTTGTGATTCTGTGAGGAGACCTGCAAAACATGCACTGTGTGGGGTCCTGAGGACCGAGTTTGAGAACCTGTGGATTAGACATAAGAGACTCAGTGTCCGCCACTATGGGTCTTCCTGGTGGTTTTTCTAGACTTTTATGAATTTTAGGTAAGATGTAAAATACCGGTGTAGATGGGTTCTGAATCAAAATGTACTTATAATTCTTCTCTGTGATTACATTTTTATGTTTATATTTGTCCAAAAAGGTGATTAACTTCTTTTTAGCCTGTTCTGATGGATTCCCACGGAGCTTTTTATATGTGTGTTCATCTCCTAGCTGTCTTGATACCTCTTCTTCATAGTCATTCAAATCCAGAATGACTATGCCCCCCCCCCCCTTGTCCGCTGGCTTGATAACAATGGAGGTTTCTCCTTTAAGACTTTTCAACGCATCTCTCTCTTTTTTATTCAAATTTCGGGGTTCTTTATTCCAAAGTGCTTCTTGTTCAAGATCTTCTTTGACAGCTTTTTCAAAGGTTTCTACGAAACATCCCTTCTTGTGTAGAGGATAAAAAATAGATTTTGGTTTAAAGATATCCCGAGCCTCCTCCTCTTGTATAGGTTGATCTTTGAAGAATCTTTTTAAAGTAAGTTTCAGTACAAAACGTTGTAGGTCAACGTACACTTCAAAGTTATCCATTCTTGACGAAGGGGCAAATTTTAGACCTCTTGAAAGGACATCCTTTCAACTTCCGACAATGGATATTTGCTTAAATTGAAAATTTTCACATGCTTCTGTTCTTCCTTTCCTCTCTCATTATCTTCCTTCGAGGATCCAATAAGGCTATCTGAGATCATTGTCTCATCCAAGTTTTCACATACTCTTTTCTTATCCTTTTTTCTCTTTTTCTTTGTTGTTCTTTTTCTATTTTTCCTGCCCCCCCCCCCTCCCCCTTTTTCCTCTTTTTAATTTTTGGGTGGGTTTTATTCTAAAAAAAACTTCCCCTACTTTATCCTCATGTCGATATTCAGATCGGTGGGGTCCTCCATAGTTTCGTCTGTTAGAATTCCAATGTCTATCTTCATGATCTTCATGGTTTCTCGCATTCCTGGATCTCCTAGGCTCATAATCTATCGGTTGTTCATAATGCTCTCTTGGCCTTCTTCGATCTCCCCCTCTTTCCGTTCTTCTCCTTCCGAATGTATAGTTATCCCTTCGCTGAATAGGGATTTGTGTTCTCCACGAGTTCCTCCTTTCATCTCTATATCGATCTTTTTGAGAATTGTCAGATTTCTCCCATCTTTTTGGATACATCTTTGTATATGCTGATCTTTTTCTTTCTCTCTGATATTCTCCTTTTTCCCTATTGATGCGTCTTTCCTCAAATCTAACTTTATTATCTCGAATTCTTGGTACTATTTCTTGGAACCCAAAAAAGTTTCTTTCTTTTTTAGTAATAAGGTGTTGCTTGCCTTCTTTGAAATCTGTTATGTCCCGCAAGTATTTTTTCTTTTTTTTCTGCATGAGTTCCCTCTCATTTTGTCTTATTTTTTCAACGATGTCTACTTCCATTTCTTTGTAATCTGGTAAACTCTTAAATGGTTCCACTAATGTTTTTAGGGAGTCAATTTCTGTTTCTAAATCCTTTAATTCCTTCGTTCTTTCTATTACTATGAGTCTCATAAGAGACAATGAGTACGAATCCAGGATTCTCATCCACTCTACTTCAAATGGTGAGGATCTATTCTGAAAGGAGGGGAGTTTGTCTATTCTCAGGCCTCTGGGAATAATTTCCTCTGCAATATATCTCTCTAGGGAAATTAGCTCCCACCATATTTTTCCTTCTTTGAGTAGGGCATTCTGTAGTTTTTCCATCATTCTTTCTAAATCCCCATCTGTACAATGGGAGGAGTCTGCGAGATCATGAAAAATGCCCTCCAACTTTTCCCTCCTAACATCTCTGTGTGCAAACATATTGAGTGCAGCTGGTGTCTATCCCTTGGTGAAAAATGATATACGGGAAAAATTTTCAGATATCCCCCTGCGCACTCTAAATGCAGCCAAACACAGGATTCTATACTAATGTGTCACCAAACACATTTGACATATACATATAACAAAGAAATTGGACAGATTCCTATACTGGCGCAAACAAACAAATTCTTAAACATTACCCGTTAGGGTCAAGAGTTCATCAGTATTTTCATAGGCAATCCATACGATGATTCAATTTCAAGTGCAGATATGTGAAGAAAAAAACAATATATGCAAATGTTCAAAATGGGTCCTTTAGGAACTACTCCAGTGCATAACTTCCACCCGGGATCCTTCTAGACCCTTCTATTCGGGGTGTGTGCTGGTTTATTCTTACAGGTTCACCCACTGTGTGGATAATAAAATGCTGCTTACATCCGTTCTTACTTTTAAACACTGTAATCACTCCTATAAAGGTTTCTTTCACTCTTTTGTGCTTTAATGATTTATAATGCCAAGCATGCACACCGAGCTTTCCTATTAGAGGTGCTCACTTTATGCTTACATCCAAAGGACGCTGATCTTCCACATAAAGGTTTCTTTTAGGAAAAGGCTGTATTCTCCTTCCTCATTCCTTAATACGCTTTGTGCTCAAATGAAGCAAAAAGACGAAGGAATTTGTGAGGATGTAAAATTTATTAATAAAATATATGATAAAATATTTCTATAAAATTAACAAAAGTTGACAGCAAACATCAGTGACCAAGTTGTTCAATGGTAATAGCAAAAAACGTGAGAGTACAGATGAAAAAAACCGGGGTGTCTCACCGTTTAGCTGAATACTGATGATGATGTCCTATAAGTCTCACATGCTCCACCAACGCGTTTCAACTTGTAAATAAGTCTTTTTCAAGGTGCATGTGAGTGGTTATTTGGCTTCCTTATATACCAAGTATGCTAAACCCACCCCTTCCTGGGCGGGAATTAATTAGCTTAGACGTCTTCTAAAAATCCCTATTACTACTACATGTTCCTATAGTTTATTCCTTACCAATACGGTACATATAGTGTAATATCTTTCAGACCGAAAATTTCTATTTTACTCCTTTATTTATTGTTAAACATTCACGGCGATTGCGTGCGTTCCAGCTATCCTGGAACGCATCTCACTTCCGCCGGACGTCCGGTATTTGCAATGTCCTGATAGGGCACGTCATACCTCACCGGGCGCTGCATGATTGTGCATGCTCCGGAGATGACGTCCAGCATTCCGGGTCCCGGAAGTGAACAAGCCCTTACGGGCGAAACGTGTTTTCCACGGGGGGTCGGCTCACACAGTCCTCTCATGGCACCATCTTCTTACCTGATGAAGTTCTGACCTGTTCACCTGGTTTTGAAGATCCGTAAGCCCCATCTATCGTGTGGATGCGTCCCACAGATAGCAACATTTGAGCTAGAGATATATTTAACCATATCTGCACTTACTGCATATCAGAGCAAATTTTTCTACATGGGTTTTTCTCTGATATGGGCCGGAATCGTAGTCTTCAACTGAGGCCAGGACATTATCACTCTTTATACCACATTTTCTATGATTATTATTATCTTTAGATAATTTTTTGTGTCAGAACTATCTATGATTATAGACATGCTAGCCTATTTCTAATAGAGGCATTTCTTTCTGCATCTGTGTTGTGACAACACTTTGGCTTACACGATATATGCAGAGAGTTATATATCTTCCTGCTGTGTAAATAATTTACAAGCTCAATACCGTTGCTCATCACAACACTTTACATCAACGCATGGTGATTTATGCATTCTCTCCCTGATAATGTGAGAATATATTTACAGGTTGAATGCTGTTACTTAAAAACAATATCCTGTAACCATGTACTGTGATATATTTTCTTCTGAATAACAACTTTTCTCTGTGAGATAAAACACTTCATAAATACAGAATTCTAGTCCAACCCGAACCAGAGGGTAGGACACCAGTGATTTTTGTCTGATAACCCATAGGACCTTTAGCCTCTGTGTGATATTTCTATAATATTACAAATTTCAGCCAGGCCGTTTCATTTTTCTGTTGAAGCAACCAGTTTGCCACATTAGTCCACCTATTGAGGCAACTCATTTGCCACACTAGTCTATCCACTTATTTCGTGGACTCTCATCCACGATTCACGGAGCACGGTGCCACGTTTGTGGGAACTGTTGAACCGTGTCTAACGTGGAAAGCAGATCCACATATTTTCACTCACTTTACTTATTCATTTTCTCTTCTCTATTTTTTCTCATAATTTCCTACTTTATAATTTCCTATATAGGTGCACTCTCATTGGTGTACAGACCACATAAATCTCTACTACCATACCACGCTGCCAGCGCCCGATCTCGGAAGCTAAACAGCGTTGGGCCGTGTCAGTACCAGGAGAGGAGACTACCTGTGAATACCTGGTGTTATAGAGCAGGAATTAATTTCCCTCTCTATGTGAAAAGGGACACCAACAGCAGTATCACAACTAATCCTATCCAGCATTTCTCCATTACCTTGTTTAGCCATTTCATTTTTGATTGCAGTTCAATGCCTCTAATTTTGTCTACAAATATGGTATTTGTCTATAACTCAGGTATTTAATCATTTGTTTGGTGACCATTGATCACTATTTAACTTAATCTAAGTGAAGATATTTGGACATCTCTATAATATCTTGTTTGACCACCCCTCGATCCCAATAATACAGAAATTCTGTACTGGTCAGGGGAAATGGAGGTATGACAACTTAGTGTCTACAACCTTTCCGAACATTCTTTGAAATAGAGAGACCAGAACATTTTTACATTTTTTACAATTCTTTATTTTTTCATGGATCTTTTGGATGGGTAATCATGGTTTAATATTATCATTAAAAGTTATGTTTTAGGGGGCGTGGCCTAGCTGGAGAAGAGAGCAGACCTGCTTCTGCTGCACTCCTCTATCCAGCAGTACTATTTGCCTTCATTGTCCCCCCTGGCCTGCTACAACCCTTATCTGAGGGCTCCCCTCTTCACCTAAAACCCCCCTGTACTCAGCAGTGCCCGCCGCGGAGCCGGGGAGCTGTTTTTACGGTCTTCCGCAGGTTGCGGCCTAGGCACATCCAGAAGCCGGGGACTCGCGTACTCCCGGCGCCCGCGTTTTGAGCTCCACGGCGGAGCCGCGGCGCCGGAAAGAGTCGCGGACCCCGCCGGAGCCTCTGCAGCCACCAAATTAGCTCCTCTGACCCCCATAGAGGTCACCAGGTGGGGCAATTAGCCGTGGGGGACCCCTGGCAGGTGGAGAAAGTGGGGACACAGGCTCCCAGGAAGGTGCGGCGGCCATCTTGATTTATACTCCTGCTGCTAGATCCACTATAATTGTCTTGCCCAGACGTCATGCTTAAACGCCCTGCTCCCCTGGATGGAAGATACTGAGCCTTCACCCCTCTCCTGCCTGCTGCCATCTGGATTCCATCATTGAGAGGTATATGGTGGGAAGCACACCACAGCTCTGTTTTGCAGCATTTAAAGCACAGCGCTGCTGGACCCGAGGTGTGTATCGGTCCACTCACCCCTCTCTCCCGGCTGGGAGCCTCTCATCTGGACCCCGCAGAATGGAGATGACCCTCTGCCAGGTCATGTGTGATATCGATCTTCTGATGTAGCGCAGATTACCTGCCAGCCACCACCCGTGTCTTTTTATGCTTACCTAAATCTACGTCATTTATTCTGCGAGATCCTGAGCTTCTTTATTATTATCCTCATTCTGCCTACAGAACCTCACTCCGTTGGAATGCCTCCTAAAAAGGTCAAAGGGGTGCTGCCCCCTAGAGTATCTTTTCCGCCTCAGAAAACGTCATCGGCCGCCTCTTCTCTGCGGAAGTCTCCGGCCGCCACTTCTCCGCAAAATTCCCCTAGCAGCCCTGCCTCCCTGCCGGGGTTTGACCCTGAATCTGATGCACCTCTCACGGTCAAAACTCTGTATCAAGCCCTCTCAGCATTTAAATCGGAGCTGACTCAAGACCTCACAGCGGCCCTTCGGGAGGTTAAGACGGAGCTGCACGCTATCGGCGACCGTACGGACTATCTAGAGAGGAAAGTAGAGGAATTGGTCTCGTCCCATAATGACCTCATAACGGCCCACGACCAGCAGCAAAGTGACCTGGAGGTGTTTAAACTCAAAATTGCAGATGTAGAGGACAGATCCCGGCGGAATAATATTAAGATCCGTGGCATCCCCGACTCCGTGCAGAATTCCGAGTTGGAAAATTATGCTACTGTCTTGTTCCAGAAGCTTCTGCCTAGATCTGACACTAGAGAGTTACTTATCGACAGAATTCACAGACTGCCTAAACCGCGCTCAGTTGCCCCCTCGCTTCCGAGAGATACACTCCTGAGGGTACATTTCTTCACAGTCAAGGAACGCATCCTGAAAGCGGCCAGAGAAGCAGGCGACTCCGACTCAGATGTTCTTGGAGGTTTACAATTATTCCCGGACTTCTCCGCTCTCACCTTGGCCAAACGACGAGCATTTCTCCCCGTTACTTTGGCACTTCGCGACCAAGACATCACATACAGATGGGGTTTTCCGGTGAAGCTCGTCATCTCGTATGGAAATATGTCTTACACGGTGACTTCATTGGAGACTGGAGTCAAATTACTAGCGGAGTGGGATATCTCTGTTACACTTCCTCCTGGATCCAAGAAACAGCCAACCATCCGCTCGGAATGGGTCACCGCCTGACGCTGATACAACCAGCCTAGGATTTCAAATTGAACTGTCTCTGGCACCGTCATCGCAGAACGGACTTGATCATTGTCCCTGTTGGGGTCACGTGAGTTGCCCTGCGCCCTGTTGTGATGGCGGTCCACTAGCCTCTCATGTTATATTTGAGTTTATTTGTTTTTTTCTTATATCTATATCTTTTTGTATTATTTTCATGTGTTCACATGTATATTGTGGGTAAGCATATTTGTTTCTGCTTACGTTTACTTTTTCTGTATAGCTCCATGGGTGGTGGCGCTAGGCCACATGTTCCCCCCTGGTAATATACTACTGCATTTTTTTACCTTCCTTGCAGTAGTTATGCCGACCCGATACACTGGGTCGTTTTGTTTTTTCCCTCCCCCCTCGCCCCCATGTTCCCTTCCTTCCCCCCCCCCCACCCTCTGTTTTATGATGTAGGTACTCGCTACTCGAGACAATTCTAGTTTTGTTTATGTCAAGGTCCTTCACCTCTAACAATGAACTTTAACCTGCCCCGATGGTCCAGATATTATCTATGAATGTCAAGGGGCTGAATTCCCCTAATAAGCGTAGGCTGGCTTTGGGTTATTTTACTAAGAATAAAGCTGATATAGTTACCCTACAGGAGACACATTTTTCATCTGTAGCACCCCCTATTTTTAAAGATCGGAGGTTCCCTCTAGGTTATTTTGCTAATGGGCCTTTTAAGAGGAACGGTGTGGCTATATTATTTAGGGACTCCGCCTCCTTCGTTTTGCACTCTCAGTTGGCTGATAAGAATGGCCGGTACCTTATACTGAGCGGCCTTTTATACGACAAGCCGGTCACTCTGGTCTCGGCATATGCCCCAAACTCAAACCAAGTAGCTTTTATCAGAATGCTATGTGTGGCTATTCAGAGGATTCGTACGGGCTCTCTTTTGCTCACGGGAGATTTTAATTTAGTCCTTGACCCTAAATTGGACAGGTCTCCTAGGACCTCTCCCCCCGCCTCCGCCTCCCCCAATGCCAACTCCTTAGCCTTTCGTAACCTCTTGGCTGAATTTGATCTCTATGACATATGGCGAGTACAAAACCCCACAGGACGGGAGTACACTTACTATTCCCCCGTCCACAACTCTTACTCCCGTATTGATTTTATATTTTCGGACAAATGGACTCTCCAGTTCGCCAGATCCTTAGACATTCTCCCTATAACTTGGTCTGACCACGCCCCGCTGATTCTTGAATGGAGTGTAGCTTGCCAACACTCTCCCCCCCCCGCCCGTGGAGACTCTCTCCTCATTTGCTGTCCAACCCAGTCTCAAAAAAAATTATAGTTGACAGTATTTCGTCCTATATGGAATTTAATTCCCCCTCAGACACGTCCACCCTGAACTTCTGGTGCGCACTTAAGGCTGTTATACGGGGAGCAGCGATTCAGGCGGGAGCACAGCTCAAGAAACTCAACCTACAACGCCAGGTTGATCTGGAGCTCAAACTGAAGGAATTAGAGGACAAAAACCAATCTAGACCTACGAAATCCTTACAGAAGCAGTTAGTCGATATCAGATCTCAACTCCAGACATTATTAATGGCGCGCACCCAGGCTTCCTTGAATAGGATACGCCAGAAGTTTTATCTAACGGGGAACAGGCCGGGGAAAATGCTAGCCCGGAAGCTTAGGGCTCAACAGGCGCGGAATAGAATCAAGCTCATTATATCCCCCACAGGCACCAAAATATCTAACTCAAGAGAGATAGCGAACCAATTTGCCAAATTTTACTTCCAACTTTATAACCTCGCATCAGACCCTGACACCCCACAACCCACCCCTTCCACTATCAACTCCTTCTTAGCGGATTTAAACCTTCCACATATCTCAGATGATCAACTAGCATTGCTAAATGCCCCATGGTCTTTATCAGAAACCCTTCAGGTGATCAAGTCCCTCCCCCGGGGTAAGGCGCCTGGCCCCGATGGCTTTATTAATGACTTCTATGTTTCATTTCAAGACCTTCTAGCTCCCTCTTTGGTGGCAGTCTACACCGATATTAGCTCTCAGGGCACTCTCCCTCAGGAGATGCTAGAGGCACGTATTGTCACGATCCCTAAACCGGGTAAAGATGCGACCTTTTGCCAAAATTATCGCCCCATTGCGTTACTGAATGGGGATATTAAAATATATGCTAAATTAATCGCCTCTCGATTGAACACCCTCCTCCCCTCCCTGATACATCCGGACCAGGTTGGCTTTATCCCGGGAAGACAGGTGTCCGACAATACACGCAGGGTATTCAACCTTGTCGATTCTCTAACCCCCAAGCAAGGTCTCCTACTGCTATCTTTGGACGCAGAGAAGGCCTTTGATCGTTTAAACTGGTCTTATATGCGAGAAGTCCTACTAAAATTTGGCCTACGTGACCATATCCTCTCGTCAATATTAGCTCTATATAGCTCCCCGACGGCCCGGGTATTCAGAAATGGTTTTTTATCTAGTTCTTTTCCAATCTATAACGGTACCCGCCAGGGTTGCCCTCTCTCCCCTCTCATATTCGTTCTGACCATAGAACCACTGGCGGCTAGGCTTCGTGCGGACCCGCAATTCCCTGGACTGAGGTTGGGCGTCACGTCGCACAAACTATGTTTGTTCGCAGATGATGTTCTTTTATTTGTAACAGATCCAACCACAACACTCCCCCACTTACACAATGTTTTAGATAGGTATTCTGCAGCATCGTATTATAAATTAAATGCCTCCAAGACAGATGCTTTGCCCATCAATCTCTCTAACTCTTTGCCCCTACTACGCGCTAAGTATCCATATAATTGGCAAACATCCTCGATACGATATCTGGGTACATATATCCCTCCATCTTCCTCTTCTGTGTTTGAGGTCAATCTTCCTCCTCTGCTGTCCTCCCTGCAGTTGTTTACCAAATCATGGCTCAACTATGAGGTTTCTTGGATGGGCCGTTTGGCCGCCTTCAAGATGTCGCTGCTCCCCAAATTAATGTTCTTGTTTCGCACTATTCCTTTTATCTTCCCCAAGAAGTATCTAGATAAAGCCACCACGATCCTCACTAATTATATATGGTCTTCACGACCGCCTAAACTTGCCCGTGCGAGGATGTCCCTACCAAGGAGAGTTGGTGGCCTGGATATGCCCAATCTATCAATGTACCAGGAGGCCTCCCTTCTGGCCCAGATTAAAGAATTCCACAAAAAAGTACCTCCGGGGTGGACGTGTTTAGAGGAGGAGACCTGCCCCCGTTTTCCCCTGAAAGATCTTTTTTTGATCCCTAGAACCCTTCGCCCACGGAGCTTAAACCTCCTCCCCTCTACCCGAGCCACGCTCCAAGTTTGGGACAAATTGACTGCGGCCATATCCCCTTCATATCATAATTTCTCGCTGATATCGCTACGTACGGTGGCCGCCCTGGTCCCTAATCTTAACCTGGCGGGCTGGAGGTCCAGGGGGATGGAGGTCCTGGGGACTTGTTTAATGGATCTGTGCTCGCCTCCTTTTCTGATATACAGGGACGCTTCTCTCTGCCTGACTCTGAGAGGCTTCGATATTACCAAATACAGCACTGGCGGACTAGCCTCCACCTCTCCCCCTCCCCACCGCCACCTGGTATTCAGCAAGCTATAGGCCGATTCTCCTGTGCCACTTCTAGAGGGGAGATCTCTTTCTGGTATAAAACATTGCTCTCATTACTCCCTGCTCCTAAATCTAAAGCCCAAATCAGGTGGGAGGCAGATGTGGGATGTGTTCTCCAGGATTCTCAATGGCACCGTATTTTTATGTCATCTTTTACCATGTCTAAATGCCTGAATCACTCCGAAATGCATGTTAAGCTACTCCATAGATTATACCTTACACCGGAAAGGCTACATACGATCTGGCCTGCATGTTCAAAGTTTTGTTGGCGTCTATGCAGAGAGGTAGGCCACCTCTTCCATATTTTTTGGTCATGCCCCCCGGTCCAGGCGTACTGGTCAGAAATATTTGGCCTTATCAATAAAGTTTTGAATCTTGACCTGTCCCCTCCCCCCTTATAGCTTTACTGAATACATACCCACGAGGCGTGGATGTACATCTACACTATGTCTTGGGCCACATCTGTCTGGCCGCGCGGGCGGCTTTAGCCCAAAACTGGAAACAAACCACGCTGCCTCCATTGCTGAAGGTAATACACAAAATACAGCTGCACTTTTTGATGGAGACTGAACACATCCCATACTCCTTCACTGCTAAATCGCCTTTTGTGCGCTGGATGCCTTGGCATCTGTTTACCACGGAAGGTGAAGGTGCTGCATTGATGTTACGCCCCCTCCCCCCTGGACAGCCACCTCCCAGCCCCATCGGCTGATGGGGCCTCCCCCCCCCCTTCTAAGACCACAATGAACCCCTATTTGGGTTGTATTTATAGTGAGCCCATTGCCGTCCTTCCATCTCTATAAATGCCTTTCTTTTTTTTTTTTTCCTTACGATGTACCTGTGTGATCGACTTTGAACTGTTTGCACTTATTTGCACATGTCTATTGTAACGTTCACTTCTGTGTTTATGTACCTACTCCCCCCCCCCCTCCCTCTCCCCCTCCCTCTCTCTTCCTTCTGTATCCCTGTTTGCAATGCAAAAAATTCAATAAAAACTATTGATGATAAAAAAAAAAAGTTATGTTTTAAATATTTCCTAATTTACATTATCAAATAAATTTTCTTTGTACAAGAGTGCGCCCACACAAGAGCCTTCTCTTCTCTCCCATTGTAAGTCTGTGTACTTTCTGGCTCTGGGCGCACCACCAACTAGGACAGCATATAATTGGAGAAAATTGTGAATATATTTTTCTCCTTCCCACTAACAAGGTTAACTCACTGTCCAACTTTGGTTCCTTCTCTATACACGTTATTACATCTAATGTTACCTGTGACCGATCGCTCTGTGTCTTGTCGGATTCCAGATAGCGCCGTCAGGCTGTGCAGCAAGAGCGGAGCTCCATTCCAGATAAGGAATGGCCTGGAGCGAGATATTTGCCGGGATGTAATGGGAACTGATAACGGCAAAATGTCCGTGTTTGTGGCTATTGCAGCAAACATCAGGCATTTTGCAAAGTCGGCTAATGTATTAGCGGCCGCAAACTGTCTTTTTCAGAGGCTTTCAGCTCTAAAGTAGAGAGCCCAATAAAAAGTCAAATTCAGATATTTTGGCCATGTTAAGTATAGAACTCGGTCAATGTAATGAGGTCTGATATTGCAAGTCGGACACAAAACAGCTCTAAAATTCTCAAAGAATTTAGATGGGTTTTGTTTTGGCCAAGTTTGTTATGAAAATGTTAGAAATCAATTATAAATACACCTTTAAAGCACAGTTGCAATAAATAAACACTTTTCAATACATTTTGACACTTTAAAAAAAAAACTTTGATCTGTAAAAATGCTCCACGTACTGTACAAGTAATTTTTACATTTTCTCTAACGTCCTAGTGGATGCTGGGAACTCCGTAAGGACCATGGGGAATAGCGGGCTCCGAAGGAGGCTGGGCACTCTAGAAAGATCTTAGACTACCTGGTGTGCACTGGCTCCTCCCACTATGACCCTCCTCCAAGCCTCAGTTAGATTTCGTGCCCGGCCGAGGTTGGATGCACACTAGGGGCTCTCCTGAGCTCTTAGAAAGTTATAGTCTTAGAATTTGTTATTTTCAGTGAGACCTGCTGGCAACAGGCTCACTGCAGCGAGGGACTAAGGGGAGAAGAAGCGAACTCGCCTGCTTGCAGCCGGATTGGGCTTCTTAGGCTACTGGACACCATTAGCTCCAGAGGGATCGACCGCAGGCCCAGCCTTGATGTTCGGTCCCGGAGCCGCGCCGCCGTCCCCCTTACAGAGCCAGAAGCAAGAAGATGGTCCGGAAAATCGGCGGCATTAAGACATCCTGTCTTCACCAAGGTAGCGCACAGCACTGCAGCTGTGCGCCATTGCTCCTCATACACACTTCACACTCCGGTCACTGAGGGTGCAGGGCGCTGGTGGGGGGCGCCCTGAGGCAGCAATAAAAACACCTTGGCTGGCTAAAATACCTCAATATATAGCCCCTGGGGCTATATATGAGGTAAATACCCCTGCCAGAATCCCATAAAAAGCGGTAGAATAGGCCGCGAAAAAGGGGCGGAGCCTATCTCCTCAGCACACTGGCGCCATTTTTCCCTCACAGCTCGGCTGGAAGGAAGCTCCCTGGCTCTTCCCTGCAATTCTACAGTACAGTAAGAGGGAAAAGAGAGGGGGGGCATTAAAATTGGCACTGTATACAGTATATTATATAAAAAGCAGCTATTAGGGACATAACTCAGTTAGTCCCTGTATATATATAGCGCTCTGGTGTGTGCTGGCATACTCTTACTCTGTCCCCCCAAAGGGCTTTTGTGGGTCCTGTCCTCTATTTGAGCATTCCCTGTGTGTGTGGAGTGTGTCGGTACGGCTGTGTCGACATGTTTGAGGAGGATAATGATGTGGAGGGGGAGCAGATGCCTTTAGCAGGGATGTCACCCCCTGGGGGTCAGACACCTGAGTGGATGGTATTATGGCAGGAAATGAGTGCACGTATAGACTCCTTACATAAAAAATTTGACGACATGCCGACTGTGGGACAGCCGAGTCTTCAGCTCGTGCCTGTCCAGGTGTCTCAAAAGTCATCAGGGGCTCTGAAACGCCCGTTATCTCAGGTGGCACAAGTAGATGTCGACACGGATACTGACACCAGTGTCGACGACGATGAGTCAAATTTAATGCCCGTTAAGGCCATTCACTGCATGATTGAGGCAATGAAAGAGGTGTTAAATATTTCTGATTTACATCCAGGTACCACAAAAAAGGGTATTATGTTTGGGGAGAAAAAACTACCTGTAGTTTTTCCCCCGTCAGATGAATTAAATGAAGTGTGTGAAGAAGCGTGGGCTTTCCCTGATAAGAAATTGGTAATTCCTAAGAAGCTACTAATGGCGTTCCCTTTCCCGCCAGAGGATAGGTTACGTTGGGAAACACCCCCGAGGGTGGATAAAGCGCTCACACGTTTGTCTAAAAAGGTGGCACTACCGTCCCAGGATACGGCCGCCCTTAAGGAACCTGCTGATAGAAAGCAGGAGGCGATCCTGAAGTCTGTATATACACACTCAGGCATTATACTCAGACCAGCTATTGCGTCAGCATGGATGTGCAGTGCTGCCGCTGCGTGGTCAGATAAACTGTCAGACTATCTCTGCTAGGAGATGCTTATGGAGATGCAGATTCCAAAAGGCACATGGAAGTCTTGCCTTATAAGGGGGAGGAATTATTTGGGGATGGTCTCTCCGACCTAGTTTCCACAGCAACGTCTGGGAAGTCAGCATTTTTACCCCATGTCCCCTCACAGCCTAAGAAGGCGCCATTTTATCAGGTTCAGTCCTTTCGGTCCCAGAAAAACAAGCGGGGAAAAGGAGGGTCTTTTCTGTCAAGAGGCAGAGGCAGGGGAAAAAGGCTGCAGCAAACAGCAGGTTCCCAGGAACAAAAGTCCTCCCCGCTTCCTCTTCCAAGTCCGCCGCATGACGGTGGGGCTTCACAGGCGGAGCCAGGTACGGTGGGGGCCCGCCTCAGGAATTTCAGCGATCAGTGGGCCCGCTCACAGGTGGATCCCTGGATCCTTCAAATAGTATCTCAGGGATACAGGCTGGAATTCGAGGCGACTCCACCCCGCCGTTTCCTAAAATCCGCCTTGCCGATTGCTCCCTCAGACAGGGAGGCGGTGCTAGCAGCGATTCACAAGCTGTATTCCCAGCAGGTGATAATCAAGGTACCCCTACTTCAACAAGGCCGGGGTTACTATTCCACACTATTTGTGGTGCCGAAACCGGACGGTTCGGTGAGACCCATTTTAAATTTGAAATCCTTGAACACATACATAAAAAAATTCAAGTTCAAGATGGAATCGCTCAGGGCGGTTATTGCAAGCCTGGACGAGGGGGATTACATGGTATCCCTGGACATCAAGGATGCTTACCTGCATGTCCCCATTTACAATTCTCACCAGGAGTACCTCAGATTTGTGGTACAGGACTGCCATTACCAATTCCAGACGCTGCCGTTTGGACTCTCCACGGCACCGAGGGTATTTACCAAGGTTATGGCGGAAATGATGATACTCCTTCGAAAAAAGGGAGTTTTAATTATCCCATACTTGGACGATCTCCTAATAAAGGCACGATCCAAGGAACAGTTGTTAGTGGGAGTAGCACTATCTCAGGAAGTGCTGAGCCAGCACGGCTGGATTCTGAATATCCCAAAGTCACAGCTGGTCCTCACGACACGTCTAATGTTCCTGGGAATGATTCTGGACACGGCCCAGAAAAAAGTGTTTCTCCCGGAGGAGAAAGCCAGGGAGTTGTCTTCTCTAGTCAGAGACCTCCTAAAACCAAAACAGGTATCGGTGCATCACTGCACGCGGGTCCTGGGAAAGATGGTAGCTTCTTACGAAGCAATTCCATTCGGCAGGTTCCATGCCAGGATTTTTCAGTGGGACCTGTTGGACAAGTGGTCCGGATCACATCTTCAGATGCATCGTTTAATAACCCTGTCTCCACGAACCAGGGTGTCTCTTCTGTGGTGGCTGCACAGTGCTCATCTTCTGGAGGGCCGCAGATTCGGCATACAGGACTGGGTCCTGGTGACCACGGATGCCAGCCTACGAGGCTGGGGGGCAGTCACAAAGGGAAGAAATTTCCAAGGACTATGGTCAAGTCAGGAGACTGCCCTTCACATAAATATTCTGGAACTAAGGGCCATTTACAATGCCCTAAGTCAAGCAAAATCCCTGCTCCTACACCAGCCGGTGCTGATCCAGTCAGACAACATCACGGCAGTCGCCCATGTGAATCGACAGGGCGGCACAAGAAGCAGGACGGCGATGGCAGAAGCCACAAAAATTCTCCGATTGGCGGAGAATCATGTACTAGCACTGTCAGCAGTGTTCATCCCGGGAGTGGACAACTGGGAAGCAGACTTTCTCAGCAGGCACGACCTCCACCCGGGAGAGTGGGGACTTCATCCAGAAGTCTTCCAAATGATTGTAAATCAATGGGGTCGTCCACAGGTGGACATGATGGCGTCCCGCCTAAACAAAAAACTAGAGAAGTATTGCGCCAGGTCAAGAGACCCTCAGGCGATAGCTGTGGACGCTCTAGTGACACCATGGGTGTACCGGTCAGTTTATGTGTTCCCTCCTCTACCTCTCATACCAAAGGTATTGAGAATAATAAGAAAGCGAGGAGTAAACACAATTCTCGTGGTTCCGGATTGGCCGAGAAGAGCGTGGTACCCGGAACTTCAAGAGATGATCTCAGAGGACCCGTGGTCTCTGCCGCTCAGACAGGACCTGCTGCAGCAGGGCCCCTGTCTGTTCCAAGACTTACGGCGGCTGCGTTTGACGGCATGGCGGTTGAACGCCGGATCCTGAAGGAAAAGGGCATTCCGGAGGAAGTCATTCCTACGCTTATTAAAGCCAGGAAAGATGTTACGGCAAAGCATTATCACCGCATATGGCGGAAATATGTTGCATGGTGCGAGGCCAAAAAGGCCCCAACAGAGGAATTTCAACTAGGTCGATTTCTGCATTTCCTGCAAGCAGGAGTGAATATGGGCCTAAAACTGGGCTCCATTAAGGTACAGATCTCGGCTCTGTCGATTTTCTTTCAAAAAGAACTAGCTTCAGTACCTGAAGTTCAGACATTTGTGAAAGGAGTGCTGCATATTCAGCCCCCATTTGTGCCTCCTGTGGCACCTTGGGATCTCAACGTGATGTTGAGTTTCTTAAAATCACATTGGTTTGAGCCACTAAAAACCGTGGATCTGAAATATCTCACGTGGAAAGTGGTCATGTTATTGGCCTTGGCTTCAGCCAGGCGAGTGTCAGAGTTGGCGGCTTTATCATGTAAAAGCCCTTATCTGATTTTCCATATGGATAGGGCAGAATTGAGGACTCGTCCCCAGTTTCTCCCTAAGGTGGTGTCAGCGTTTCACCTGAACCAGCCTATTGTGGTGCCTGCGGCTACTAAGGATTTGGAGGACTCCAAGTTGCTAGACGTTGTCAGGGCCCTGAAAATATATGTTTCCAGGACGGCTGGAGTCAGAAAATCTGACTCGCTGTTTATCCTGTATGCACCCAACAAGCTGGGTGCTCCTGCTTCTAAGCAGACTATTGCTCGTTGGATTTGTAGTACAATTCAGCTTGCACATACTGTGGCAGGCCTGCCACAGCCAAAATCTGTCAATGCCCATTCCACAAGGAAGGTGGGCTCATCTTGGGCGGCTGCCCGAGGGGTCTCGGCTTTACAACTTTGCCGAGCAGCTACTTGGTCAGGGGCAAACACGTTTGCAAAATTCTACAAATTTGATACCCTGGCTGAGGAGGACCTGGAGTTCTCTCATTCGGTGCTGCAGAGTCATCCGCACTCTCCCGCCCGTTTGTGAGCTTTGGTATAATCCCCATGGTCCTTACGGAGTTCCCAGCATCCACTAGGACGTTAGAGAAAATAAGAATTTACTCACCGGTAATTCTATTTCTCGTAGTCCGTAGTGGATGCTGGGCGCCCATCCCAAGTGCGGTTTATCTGCAATACTTGTACATAGTTATTGTTAACTAAATCGGGTTATTGTTGAGCCATCTGTTGAGAGGCTCTATTGTTTCATACTGTTAACTGTGTTTCATATCACGAGTTGTACGGTGTGATTGGTGTGGCTGGTATGAGTCTTACCCGGGATTCAAAATCCTTCCTTATTGTGTACGCTCGTCCGGGCACAGTACCTAACTGAGGCTTGGAGGAGGGTCATAGTGGGAGGAGCCAGTGCACACCAGGTAGTCTAAGATCTTTCTAGAGTGCCCAGCCTCCTTCGGAGCCCGCTATTCCCCATGGTCCTTACGGAGTTCCCAGCATCCACTACGGACTACGAGAAATAGAATTACCGGTGAGTAAATTCTTATTATTTCCCCCAGAAAATGTGTATTAGAGGCATATACATGTACTAAGTCGCACAGTCAGTTCCAGCTTAATTTAATGCAATATGGCATGTCTAAATTATATGTGTAATTTCCAAATACTCCACGAACTGAACTTGTTTTTTTGTTTTATTTACATACAAATGTGTCATAGACGCAATTTAATGTGCTACATCACACAATCAGCTTATGCTGATTTAAATGATATGCGGCATGGCTATATTCGGTGTGTAATTACGACTGTATCTAATTATGGGGGTAATTCAGACCTGATCGCTAGGCTGCGTTTTCTCACAGCCTGCGATCAGATCAAAACTGCGCATGCATATGCACCGCAATTCGCGGGCGCGACGGACCGCAGCAATGGGGATTGGTGCACAGCGACAGAATGGTGCTAAAAAAGCGATCGCATGGGTGATCGCAAGGTGACTGACAGGAAGAGGACGTTTCTGGATGGCAACTGCCCATTTTCAGGGAGTGTCTGGAAAAACCCAGGCATGTCCAAGCATTGGAAGGGAGGGTGTCTGACGTCAATTCCGGTCACGGACAGGCTGAAGTGATCGCTGCGCAGAGACTGCACAAAATCAGCTCTGCTACACATCGCACACTTGCACAGCTAAAATACCCTCCCCCAGTTGGCGGCGACTACCTGATCGCAGGGCTGCAAAAATCGCTGCGATCAGGTCTGAATTAGGCCCAATGTTACAGTGTTTGCTTCTAAAGTGAAACTCTGTAAATAGGACGCACAAGTAGCTCCTGCTGTTTAAAATGATATGCAGGATTTTTGGGGGACAGTTGGTGACTTTCTTTGACACTGGTTCTCCTATACTTCAAGACACATTTCGATTGGTCCAAAAATATCAGACGTTTTCTAGTCTGTATACCGCAACACCTCGGATTGGAGACGCTGAAGACGGGAAATAGTCTCACGCCATTACATTGTCTGAGTTCCAAAAAATAGATGCACATCTGTAATGTCCAATGTGGTGCATTAATTTCCTGAGCAGAATTATCAGCTCCCATTACATCCCAGTCGAGATATGCTTAATGGGCAGTTCATTCGCTCAGGAAGCAGCGGATGACGATGAGAGGGGGCTTTACCGGGTCTGGGCAGTGGGAGGAGAGGTATTAGAAGTGGCCGCAGCGGAGCTTCCAGGTCAGATTTTAGCCGAGAGGGCCACTCCGCCCCCTTCCTCTACTTTTGTTTTGTATCTTCAAGCACTCAGCTATCCTCCGAGTCTTTCATGGCCAGTGCTGCCTAAAGCTGAATTGGGCCACGATGGGAGCAGCAATTGTAGAAAACTCTCAAATAAACTTGTGATAATAGTTGGCAAAGCCAAGGAAGCATTAAATCACTTTCTGCAAAGTAGGTAATGTCCAAGTGTGTATCGCCGGTAGCATAGGTGTGCGCACGGGGGGTGCCTGGTGCGCACAGGCACCCCCTAATGTTCGGCACCCCCCACACGCCACACCTGCAGCACAGTGATCGCTGCTTATTCCTGTGCCTCCCTCCGCTGTGCCCACCGGACAGGGAGCGTACGTTCCTGGCCCGCGTCCAAACATCCTCCTGGCTCCTCCTCGCAATGTAATGTTATGATGTCACCCCACACGCCTGCCTGCGCGCCCGCCGCACTCGCTGCCGCCGCTCTATCTCTCCTCTCGTGTGGCGGTGTGGTGTCACACCAACTCTACAGTCCAGCGTTGCTCCCAGAGAGTCAGAGCCTTGGAGGACAAATTCAGCAGACAGCCCCAGGCAAGCTGAGAGTGAGACAGTAAGTCACCGCTCACCTCATACAGTGACAACGTAAACTGCGGACCAGCTCCTGGAGGGGAAGAGAGGGGGCCAGCCAGGGGGAATAACATGTACATATGTATATATGACCTGCAGATCTCTTTTATTTTTTTGGTGTAGGTGCACTCCGGAAAAGAACTAGACAAGAGGCTCTGTACTATCATGTACTACATTATTTAATGCAAGTTTCATGATTTAAAATCTTACTGGGAAGTTTATATGCATATATATATATATATATATATATATATATATTTATATCTATCTATAATCTGTTTAATATATGTTACATTTGTATATTTTATTATACAAATGTAGATTATACCCCTCAAAATATATATTAATAATGTGTTATTACTTTTTCAAGACCTTAATAAAGGGGTTTTAGCTTCATTGACTTATTAGTCCCCTAGTGCCAGACATACTTCTGTCCACCATGTGTTTGAGAGTCGGGGCACCAGGGCATGCTGTCTGCCATTCATGTGTGCCAGTCATCTTTGGATAGATATATATATATATATATATATATATATATATATATAATCTGTGTAATATATCTGTGCATGTATTTATATCTGCGTGCCCTTTGATCCCCTTTTTTTATCAAGAGCCCATTTATGGATGCTCTCGACCAATGGTACCCAAACTTTTTTGAATCACGGCATCCTATAGTATCAAAATTTTCTTCACAGCCCCCTAGGCCAAACGTTTCTTATTGAGAAGTTTTGAAAAAAATATGAAGTACTGTTAATTGTATTTATATATATATTTCATCCTTAGGTTCCATTATGTGGTGAGGGACAGCGACATGACTGGCTTCTGTTTCGCCACATATTTTATTGTGGGAAGCCAAAAGCACTGTTTTTTGCCTATTACATTGTCCTTAAATAATTTGAATTGGTCAGTGAGGTCCCAAGCTCTTGAGTTTAATAATCATCTGCCAGCCCTCACTGTACACTCTATTTAATCAAATTCCCTGTATTATTTAGTTTGTATTGAGTGCCAATATATGAAGCTAGACACGCCCAATAGGTGGTGTTAGTCAGGTACAATAGGCAGTGCTAGACACGCCCCTCCAATCGTGCACCCCCTAATAAAATGTGCTGTGCACGCCTATGGCCGGTAGTTTCTCTGGATCCATGTGAATCTCAGCACCAGAAATTATGTAGCCAAAGATAGGAATGGATGGAACCTCAAAGATACATTTCTCAATTTTTCCATATAAATGATTCTTGCGGAGTCTAAGGAGAACTTCCCTTACTTGAGCCCGCTACACCTGGAGATTAAGGGAGAATATGAGCATATCGTCAAGATAGCCCACCACACTTGTAGAGTTAATCTCGGAAGATCTCATTCACAAAGTGTTGGAAAACAGCAGGTGCATTACAGAGACCGAAAGGCATAACCAGATACTCATAATGCCCATCACGAGTGTTGAAGGCGGTTCTCCACTCATCTCTTTCGTGTATACAGATGAGATTGTTCGCTCCCCTTAGATCTAGTTTGGTACAGACAGTGGCTCCTTGGACTCTATCGAACAATGAAGTGATGAGTGGTAGAGGGTATCGGTTTTTGATAGTAAGGACATTAAGACTCAGTAGTCTTTACAGCAGGGGTGTGGAACCTTTGGCCCTCCAGCTGTTGTTGAACTACACATTCCAGCATGCCCTGCAACAATTTTAGCATGGCCAAATAGCAAAACTGTAGAGTGACTTGCTGGTATGTGTCGTTCAACAACAGCTGGGGGGCCAAAGGTTCCCCACCACTGCTATACAGAGACGGAAACCACCATCTTTTTTCTTCACAAAAAAGAAAATAACACCTGCTGAAGACGAGGATGGCCGAATAAATCCCATTTGCAAGTTCTCCTTGATGTAATCTGACATTGCATGGGTCTCAGGAGGAGAGAGCGGATATGTTTTACCTTGGGGAGGAGTCTTCCCAGGGATTAATTCAATGGGACAGACCCACTGCTGATTCCTTGCTTCCAGGTGTGGCGCCAAGGAATCAGCAGCCAGTTTGCTAAATACATCGGAAAACTCAGAATAAATGGAGGGCAAACCTACAACTGCAGGCGTGGAAGAATGGAGTGGCAAGACAGCTTGACAGCAATTTTTTAAGCACGAGGGACCCCAGGCCATTTCTTGAAGAGTAGTCCAATCCAGTTGAGGATTATGGAGCCAAGGGAGTCCCGAGAACAATAGTATGAGAGGATTTAGGTATCACCAAGAATTAGTTTTTTGGAATGGCGCACCACCACTCATAGTCTCAAAGGTGCAGTGTGATGGAAGATAATTGCATTCGGAATGCGGCTTCTATCAACCGCTGTGAGAGCTACAGATTGGGATAATAAGTCTGTGGGCAGCTAGTATTTAGAGACATACTCAGATGAGATAAATTTGTCTGCGGCACCGGAATCTATAAGAGCAGTGAATACCTTGGATGTTCCACAAATCTCCAGAGTCACTGACAAGGTGGCCTCCGGTCTCTTGATGAAGAGATGATAGTCTCGGACATGATATTTATGAGCAGGCGTTTCACAGCATAATAGAACAGGACTTCAGAATTTATCCCTGCGACGTCTGAGCCATTCCTCATGGGACAACCGGTTGATCTGCATTGATTCGTCACCCGAGGATGGTGGAGACGGTGGCCAAGGCATTTGACGAGGCTTAGGCCACTCCAATATGCTTTTCTCCAACAAGCACACCTTATAATGCAAATCCACCTTGTAACAAAGTGATATCAAATCGTCCAAAGTGGCGAGCATATCACCAACTGAATTTTGATCTTATCTGAGAGCCTGTTCCAGAAGTCTGATTTCAGGGCGTCCTAATTCCAGTGTACCTCCGCTGCAAGTGTCCTGAATTGAATGACATACTGACTCACTGTCTTCCAACTTTGAAGTAGCCGGAGAATATCTATTGAAGCAGAAGTGGTTCTTCCTGGTTCATCGAAAAATTTCCGATCGGATGTTACAAATCCAGTGTAATTCGAGAATAAGGGATCTGACTTCTCCCATAATAGGATGCCCATTCTAATGCTTGGCCGGATAAAATTGAAATAATGGACCTGATTCAGCTTCGGTTGCAGTTTTGATAAATTAGCAATATTTCAACTGCTTGCAGTCGTATGCTGGGGGCTGCCCAGCATAAGGCAAGGCTGCCCTGCATGCTAATTTAATTCAATTGCAATCACATTGCTAAATAAGGGAAACCTCCCTGCCTCCACAGCCTGGCTGTGAAGGCAGTCAGGCCGCCGCCATGCTTCCTGTTGCAGCGGCCGTGTGTGATGTCACGCAGCTGCCCCAAAAATTACCCAGACCTTCCCTGTTTTTGCCACACCCACAATGCCGCATCACTGCTCCCGACCGCCCCGCGAATGCCTCTGCCTGTCAATCAGACAGAGGTGTTCGTAATACTGAGATGCGATCGCATCTCCCCGTGCAGGCGCAGTGCTTGCCCTGCTCGTGCTCACTGACCAGAGAGCCAGGGAAATGTAAATGCATCACAGATGCGACTGCAGCTGAATAAGGCTCAGTATATGCAATTCGGGACCTGGCAGTGGGAAAACAGGATGGCTGGAGCTCAAAATGAATCTCACATTTGGTTCAGGAACGCTCTGCAATGTTTGTGATTCCCATCAACTTTGCTGGGGAGAGCTAGGCGGATCTGAGAAATTGACACAGAAACAGACGCACAAGTAGTGCGGGAGAAGCAGTAGTCACAACTGGAGCTCTAGACAGGAGACTCTGGATCTCATCAGAAGCCACAAGAGGTATCTTAAGTAAAAAGAAGCCCACTGCCGGCTGCTGTGATCAAAGACATGCCCTGTTTTCTGGAACACTACCCATCACCCCTCCCAAACGTCAGCTTGCATGCCAATCATGGTGCAGCTTTTGGGGTACTGCAAGCAACATTGCAGTACCAGATCTGCACATGCGCAGTGCGGCTTCTCTGCATTTGTAGTTCTTAAAATATTGGAGCTGTGCATTAACATCGAATTAATGTACATATCTGCATCAGAGTTTGAATCTGTATTGTGAGTGTGTTCTTTTGCCCATATCCCATAGTTTTACTTGGCTGGTTCTTTAAAGGACATTTGGGAATTTGTGCATAAGACCTAGGGGCAAGGGTTAATACACAACCTGGCACAGCCAATGTAACACCTGCCAGCTTTCTCTTGGCTGGATGTGTGCCAGGGTTATTAATGTGGTGTTTAGGAGGAAAGGCGCACTGGGGGGATTTTATAGGATGATAGCAACCTGGTTGTGGGGGGCCCTCACTGCACTGTGGGCCATGGTCAGCAGTGTTCAAGGGAGAGGAAAGTGTGGGAACCCTTTTTTGGGCCCCCAGGGCTTTAGTCCTCCAGGACCGAGTGAATGTTCCCTGCGCTGTGCCACCCTGACTTACTACAGGCTCCTTGCTGGAGATCGGAGAGGCAGTGTGCTGTTTACAGAAGCCATCACAAGTAGGGAATAACGTGTGCTATGGATGTGTTTTTGCTGTCTTAGCTGCATGTCTGTCAATGTGCCTGTACAACCTGCTGCTGTCATAGAGTCACATCTCTGCATTTGCACGGTCAGTACGCATATACTCTTGTACAGATTATGTGTTATCCTGGCCCAGGCATCGACTTGGCAGAAGCATTACAACACATGCTGATTGAAAAGGTGCAAGTGGTACTGTCACCAAGGCCAACACCACACTTTCATTATTAGCAACTGTCCCTACTTTTAGGGGACAATCCTGGATTCAAAGGTTATGTGAGTATGATTTGTTTTATCACTTTTTTTTTTGTCCATGGATATGTATCTTATTTATCAATACTGATGAACTATACACTGCAATGGATGTAACTTTCACTGTCTATTATTCAGTACACATTTGTAAGCTGATATTTATTGATTTTGGTATATACAGTGTCAATAAATTGCAGTATAACCAAGTACATGTCATAAAGCGGTTTTCACATCGGAAGTCTTCTTGTATACAAAT
The DNA here is from genome assembly GCF_028390025.1 of Pseudophryne corroboree. Lineage (NCBI taxonomy): Eukaryota > Metazoa > Chordata > Amphibia > Anura > Myobatrachidae > Pseudophryne > Pseudophryne corroboree. The sequence continues at coordinate 157,038,829 of NC_086454.1, read as the reverse complement.
GTGCTATATGGAGGATGTACTAGTTCAGCAGCAAACACTGCCTGCAATGTAAAACACTGTCGGATCTGTGCTTTGCTCAAGGGGGCTGATGTGGAGTTGTAGGCAAGTTGGCCATAATTGGAACAGAATGCATGGAACAGAATGTGGATATTCACCTATATGCAGAGTATTATTACATATTATATTATTATCAGTGCACACTTACACAAGCCTTATGCTTGATGTAATCCTTCTGATAAAAAGCATGCACAACTCTGCATAACCTAAATTTATTCACTATGCCCTCACAGGCAAACGCCACGGTACCACTAAGTTATGCCCTTCCGGTCTCAGGCAGATATTCAACGTTACGTACGACCAGGGTCAGAATGGCCAACAGGGAAACCCCCGGTGAGACCCACTGCCTAAGGGTCTGCCCTCCTCTGGGGATCAGGTTCCAGACTGTAAATTTGAATTCTACATTATACATTTTACCTTACGCTGCACAGGACTGTGGTGTATTCTCTACAGTGCATTGCAGTTATTAATCTGGTACATTATCATGCATGCACTCTAGCAGTATTTACTCTATATTTATCAAGGGGCCTAGACATGCACTCTCTAATGGTTAGCCAAGCATCTGTATTCTTTGTATTGAATACAAGTCTGCTATACAGATGGATTATGCAAGATCTACACAAAATCCATCTGCGTAACAAACTTGTATTCAACTCTGCATCAGCCCCCAGATTATGCTAACTACAGCTCATATGGTAATTCAAAAGTATCATACATTTTGATCAGTTATTTGTACTTAGAATACAGTGCAGTCTGATCTTTAATTGGTCCTTTACAACCTATCATAAACATTTGTATATGAGTTAACACATTAATAAGTAAAGATCAATTGGAGATTTCTTCTCATTGAAAGAAATAGTTATCAAAAAGTTACATATATAATCTTAATTTGTGTGTAACAATAAAAGAAAAAATTTATATCTGACCCATTATTTTTTGTATGCATGAAATTTTGCTTTTGTATTATTTATATCCCTCTCATGTTGCCTCAATAACCTGATTTATTGCCATCTTAACCTGGGTCCAGGACCGGTTCAGGGTCTTTTTGCGCCCCGGGTGGCAATAGGGGCGTGGCTTCATACAGGGGGCGTGGTCAGTTACGCCCCCTGTACAGTAGTAGCGCCGCTGAAATGATGTGCGGTGCGCAATAACATCATCGCGCACCGCACAGCAAAGGTCAGAAATGGTTTTAAACAAAAGCTCTATGCGCAGTGCACTGCTGCCGGCTTGCATAAACTCACACGAGGTCCCTTCACCCCTCACCACAAGTGATATTTTATTGTTTTTATTTTTGCATTGTAGCACAGCAAAGGTCCTCTCCACGAAGGGAAACTAGATGCTACGCGTCTAGTTCCCTTCGTGGAGAGGACCTTTGCTGTGCGGTGCGTGATGACGTCAACGCACACCGCACATCATTACAGTAAAGGTCCTCTCCACGAAGGGAAACTAGACGCGTAGCGTCTAGTTTCCCTTCACAGCGGGCAGCGGCAGAGGACAGAGCGGGCAGCGGGGGGCACAGCAGCAGCGGATCTTGCCATGGTGCGGCGCCCTCCGGAAGGCGCCGGCGCCCTCCGGTTGACGCCGGTGCCCTCTGGAAGGCGGCGCCCTGGGCAAAAGCCCTGCTTGCCCGTGGCAAGATGCGCTACTGCCCGGGTCGTGGCTTGGTGTGAAAGGGTCCCTGAAAAATAACCAGGGACCAGTGACCAGGCAATCCAACCCATGTAGGGATTAAAGTTGGTTCTGGTAAGGACCTGGGTTACAGGGTAGTGTAAACAGGTAACCTGGGTCCTGTTAGCACTGTACAGTCGGCTCACCAGCACTTGAAGATGACGATGAAGTGCCAGCAGAGGAGAAGCCCCGGCAATATCCCGGGTCCTGCCTGCGGTGTGGACCGGTTTAAAGCTGTAACACGTGAAACCCCTGTGTTCAGTGATCCAGGCTTTTTGGTATGAAAGGGGTATTACATACTTAGGGCGGTATCTTATTAGCCGCGGTAAATTACCACGGCTATAGGTCTCACCCAGGGCTATCCTATTTGCCCAGATAAGCCGGCGTGAGCTGCGGCTCATCAGTATTTGGCTTCGCCTGCCTCAGGCAGGCAAAACCAAATCCCCGGAAACAGCCCTGTTTTCAAGCGAAAACGGGGCTGTTTCTCATGAAATCACACAGGTTTCACTGAACCTGTGTTTCCAGGAGAAAGGGCTTTTTTTTATGGGCGTTCTGTTAGGATAGCCTGTAAAGAAAGATTGGTGAAACATCAGGAAAACTCAATGTTTTACCGCGGCTAATAGGATACCGCCCTTAATATATCTGTTTTTGTACTGCAGTGCTAGTTATACTGTAAAGTACTTAGGATTATGTATGTGTTTTTATCTTATAAGTGATGATTTGAAGCACAAACCATCTGCCATGGATGCTTACTGAATGATATACTCTTTTATAATATATGTTACCTTATTAGCCACTGCCTTTTGGTATAACATAATATCTTTGGCTTTTTTGGTGGCAGGTTCAGAGCAACACTATTGCTGGTTCTTGTCTCAGCAGTGCCAGGATGAGGAAGTCCTTGAAATGGCCTTTGTGATGGTAGATGCAAGTCTTCTATTCTGCCAGCTCATCATTGACTCTGGCTCTGGACAGCAATGGTTGAGTCCAGACATGGATGTTCACAAACTACTGAGCCCCCTCTGTGGCCTGAGATACGAGGTGACATTACCTTTCCAGAAAGCACAAAATGCTGCCGAGTTTTGTGTACGACCCGTTTGTCCTAAGAAAAAGACAGAAAGTTCTGAACCTGAGACTTCAAAACTCTGTCCTCCTTTTCTGGTTACTTTATGGTATGGATCCCATGGTGCATAACCACACAACCTGTTCATACACCAGCCACAGAAAGACTGTTGCGTATTAAGCACACATTCAGTAACTAATATTTATGATTGGATCATAATAGGCCAAGCAATGCTTAGTAGACTTGTTCCAATGTCTGTGTGACAAGGTGGTTGCACATTATGTAATTCAATGTATCCCAAGAACTTTTTATTTGCTATGAATTTGCCATTTTATGGGAATGTATTTCCTTCATCTGCCAAGTGATCCCAGCTACCTCCATTGTAATTACGGGTTGTAAGCAGTACAGTACCTTCACTTGCACTTTCACTTAATAGATTGCTTTATTTTTTATTTTTGCAGTGAAACAGACAATTCATATGTTAATATGTTCTATCTCCCATATTGCTCACAGGGACTACAAATAATAACCCATTCATGATTGGAATGCTAAGATTGAATTGGGGTGGTAAGGTGGGTACACACGGTAGAGATGTGTGCTGAGCGAACTATCACAGACCGCTCAGCACTCAAGCCCCGTACACTAGCGCAGATTGCTCAGCACACATCTCTCAAACTCAGCACACAGCGCGATGTGTGCAATGTGTGCACTATGTTCTGAGCGAGGGAGGAAAATAAAAAAGCTCACTTAACCCGGCGAAGTGAGCGAACTCACTAGATAGCGCTATCGTTATGGGCATACACATGGAGAGATCCATGCTTAATTTCTAAGCAATCTAGTCAGATTGCTTAGAAATTAAGCACGGATCTCTCCATGTGTACCCCCTTTAGAATCTGACTTGGAACTGCTTGGTGTCTGTAAAGGGGGGTACACATGTAGAGATGTGTGCTGAGCGATCTATCACAGACCGCTCAGCACACATCTCTTCCCCCGCTCCGCACCCAGTGCGCTGTGTGCCGAGCGGAGTGAGGGGGGTGGGCGCTCACTTCACACAGCGGTGAAGTGAGCGACCTGACTAGATTGTGCCTGCATGCAGGCACAATCTAGAACCGACGATAGCGACGTGGGAGGCTGCGCATCGATACCGCTATGGGCATATACACGGAGAGATGCATGCTTAATTTCTAATCAGTCTAGTCAGATTGCTTAGAAATTAAGCACGGATCTCTCCGTGTGTACTCCCCTTACCAGCCATTTCTCTTACATAACAGGTCATTATCAAACACAGAAAGCTTAATGTATTACATAATTCTCAGGGTCAGATGCTGTCATCAGTATTGCCAACCAGTAGTAAATGTACTGATAGGCTTTGTACATGAAGACTTATATGAACATGCTACACATTGGTGCTGATTCATAGATGGACCCTGCATCGATTAAGTCGCAGCTGTCCCATGTTTTTTAACCTGCTCCTGGGCTGCAGTGCAGATATGCCATGATACTGCTGCGGCTCCGGAAGCAGTGTGAAGGAAGTTGCTGCCCTCTGGGGAGGAGACAGGGTCCGTTTCACAAAATGGAGGCGTCACATCTGTTTCATGGGAGTACCAAGGCCAGTGACTGCGTCTTCTGGCGCAGATTTACTGGCCTCTGCGGCAGAGATGCAGCGGTCATTCTTAGGGTTACTAATACCCCTTTTACACTCGCAAAAATATCCCGGGATATTGCACATGAACGCGCATCATCTCGGGATTTTGCTCAGTGTGAAAGGGTACAGGGACAATTTACCGGGACGAGCATCCCCGGATTTCATCCCAGGTCTCGACCAGGGTTGAATCCGGGACCGTCCCAGGAAGCTGTGTAGTGTGAAAGGGCCTGTCCCGGGATTCACTACCCGGGACTGTTAAAAGGCCTCGGATTGGAGCTTTCTTGGGCTCAGAAAAGATGATGTCATCTTTCAGAGCCCAGGGGAGCGTCCTGGAAGCGTGGGAGCAAGGCAGCATGGCGACCTGGACAGACCAGGAGGTGAGAGAGCTACTCAGCATTAGGGGAGAGCCATGACTGCAGCAATGCTGTGAGCAGGACCCACCCCTCCCTTTGTTGAGTATTGTGACCTCATCTATGTGAGCCAGAAAAAGGCCATTTCTAATGACATACATATGCATTTGCAGGGATATCCCGGGATCAGTGTAAATGGGACTGTCCCGGGTCGATCCCAGGTCTTAGTGCAGTGTGAAAGGGGTCAGTCCCGGGAATGCATCCCGGGAGTGACCCGGCTGTGTGAGTGTAAAAGGGGTATTAGATGACTGATGGTCACGCAGATGATTTGATGCTGCGTCTTCGGACGCAGCAGCAGATCAGAGAAGACAGCAGGAGGCATCTATGTACACAAGACGCCTGTTGCATTATTTGCATATTGTCGCACAGCCGCTGAGTACAAAGACACAGCAGTGACAGTGACAATAGCATCCACCTCTGAATCAGCCCCGTTATACAGTATATTGCAATAACACATTCCTTTCATAGCTTACCGACAGCTTCCACACTGACATCCAAGGATCACGCTGCCATCCATCTTAAGCAGCCCATACATCAACTGGATTCTCCTGATCTGATCTGATCTGAATCTCCAGTTCTCTGACAATCAGCAAAATGCAGCATGTTAGAAGTCTCTGACTCGCGGATCATTTTTGGGTCGAAATCAACGAATCAAGGATTTCTAACGTCATCAACAAAACGCAGCATTTTGCCAGTAGAGTGTTAATGTATGGGCTCTATTACTGTGCAGTGCTGTATTTTTATGAGCAAATAGAACAATTTGTATAATGTAATTAATGTATCTGTGTTTCTTGTTCTAGCTGTATTGCTGCATAATCTGCATATTGTCATTACAAAATGGGAATTATAATTAACATGGACACATTCTGACTGTAATACATACTAGCCTACCTGACCCTCTCCATGAGGGAGAAAATGCTCTCTGTTCCTGGACTTTCCTGGTAATGTATAATTGCCATCACCTGTGGTGAGCTAGTTAATTGATAAGAAAGGTGTTTTACCACAGGTGATGGCAAGCATACATTACCAGGAAAGTCCAAGAACAGAGCATTTTCTCCCTCATGGAGAGGGTCAGGTAGGCTAGTATGCTGTAATACACATTTTCTATGAGTCTTCTTCACTAATAAAACAAGGTCACTTCATGTCTGAATGAGTTTTCGTTCATTGATTATTACTATTGTTGTACTCTTCAGCTATAATGAAAAGACTGGAACTTTTTATAATACAGTATGTCGACTGGGCAGGGGATAATCAATTCTACATAACTGATGATTAGAGGGGCACACATTTTCCCTCCGCCCATCAGCCATAGCCTGATGATCCTGTCAATGAGCAAAACATTGCCCTACAGATAAATAATGTTCCACATGTTACACGGGATTGGGTAAAACTAAAAACCAAAGCCTCCTAGACACTCGAACGCCGGACTGGCTCCCCACAGCAACTTCTGCCACTTTGGAGCTTGTAGTTAGCGTACCCGTCCGTAAGGGTGTCTGTGACCATGAAGATGAGGGGGGAGAGATTACATCCCGGGGATGGGATAAAAACTGGAGCGGTCCAGACCATACAGGAAGGCTGTAATCTCTCCCTCCCCATCTCCTTGGTGATAGCTGTCACAGACAACCCTGGACAGGAATGTGCACTATAAGCTCTATAGTGGCTGAGGTCGTGCAGGGAGCCGGCCCGGTTCAGCATTTCAGGGTCCGAACCATGCCAGGTTTTGCCCAATCCCATATAAACTTCCGCAAAATTACTTTAAACATATGAGCTATGCAAGGATATAGCTCTACTATATAAAACGGTAAAATCACTTGTATCAGGCCACAATCTTGATATTGCAATAATCCAAGCACCTTAAAAATATGCTGCACTCTGATTTCTCTCAGGTGCAACAGTGGACAACGCAAGGCAAACTACATCTGAAGTCTGATAATGTAATATATATGTTATTTGGCATAAAAGTCAAACTTACAATGTGCATCATGCCTAGTCTATTCTATTACCACAAACAGTGGCGTAAGTTCATCCCAGTTGCCCAGAGGCAAGATAAATATTGGTGTGCCCCCCCTATATTTAGAAAAAGATATGTTTGAATGAGTGTGTGTGTGTATAGAGTATTCTGAAAAAATGTATATATTGTATATATAGATTTCCTTATCTTTTATTTTACATTACACATTTCTTAGCAGTCATACCCAGGATTAGAACTCATGACCTGTTACACTGACAGCAGACACTTTACTGATGGATCTATTTGCTCCTGTACAGGAAGCATGAGAATTATAACTATATGACGTTGCGTGTAATTCTTAGAGAAGTCACTTCATATAGTTAGACTTCTCATATTTCCTATACAGGAGCAAATAGCTTCATCAGTAAAGGGTCTGCTTCCAGTGTAATAGGTTGTGGTTTCTAATCCTGGGTATGACACTTGAAAAATGTGTATCTACAGTATAATAAAGAGGGTGTGATTTGTAAGGTGCAGGGACCAGTGAGGAAGTCGACCACTGAAGAGATAGCAGCAGCTACTGTTCAGTGATAACCCAACCTCTGTGTCACTGGAGAAGTGGACATGATGCAGTATCATTTCCTGCTAATTATATAGCTGGGAGAACTCCCCATATTAAGGCGTTTCCTGGAAATTCCATGAGAGTAGGTAACTATGGGGGAAACAGAGAAGCATGGAATTTGACGGCAGATAAGAACCACTTGGCCCATCTAGTCTGCTCCTTTTTTTATCCTTTAGCTAATCTTAACCCTTATTGAACTTTAGTTCTTTGTAAGGATATTCATATTCCTATCCCAAGCATGTTTACATTGCTCAACTGTCTTAGCCTCTACCACCTCTGATGGGAGGCTATTCCACTTGTCCACTACCCTTTCTGTTATTTAATCCCCTGAACCTACCTCCCTCCAGTTTCAGTGTATCTGCTCGAATTCTAATACTTCTCTTCCTTTGAAGAATGTTTCCCTCTTGTACTTGGTATATTTGAAAGTTTCTATCATGTACCCCTCCCCTTCTCCAAACTATACATGTTAAGATCTTTTAGTCTTTTCAAGTAAGTTTTGTGATGTAGGCCCTACATCATTTTAGTTGCCTTTCTTTGTACACTCTCTAATACATTTATATTTTTCTGGAGATATGGGCCAGTATTTACTAAAAATCCGAGTTTGGCCGATTTGTGTTTGTTTTTTTTCTAAGTCCCAATCCGGGAATTCACTAAGCAGAAAACTCGGCAGTGTCTGGTCTATTTGTAATGGTTTGATTGGCAAAGTTCAGAAATACGAATGAATAGACCATCGGTCAAACGCGGCTGTTATTTCATACAATACGGGCATTCACTATTCATTCGTATTTGGGTGTTAGTCTCTGAGTGCTCAAGTGCGGGTCTGTTTTTTTTCGATTTGTTAAAAAAAGCAGCAAAAAAATAGACCTGCTTTATCCAGTCGAGTTTGGATAACCATGCACGGATCAGTGAGATCTGTGCATGGTTATCTATGGGAAAGGGTCTGTTTAGTGTAAAAACACAAAAAAAAATTGCGTGGGGTCCCCCCTCCTAAGCATAACCAGCCTCGGGCTCTTTGAGCCGGTCCTGGTTGACAAAATATGGGGGGGAAAATGACAGGGGCTCCCCCATATTTCATCAACCAGCACAGGGCTCTGCGCCTGGTCCTGGTTCCAAAAATATGGGGGGACAAAAAACGTAGGGGTCCCCCATATTTTTGAAACCAGCACCGGGCTCCACTAGCCAGGTACATAATGCCACAGCCGGGGGACACTTTTATACTGGTCCCTGCGGCCCTGGCATTACATACCCAACTAGTCACCCTTGGCTGAGGTACCCTGGAGGAGTGGGAACCCCTTAAATCAAGGCCCCCCCCCCTCCAACCACCCAAGGGCCAGGGGTGAAGCCCGAGGCTGTCCCCCCATCCAAGGGCGGCTGATGGGGGGCTGATAGCCATGTGTAAAAAAAATGCGAATATTGTTTTTAGTAGCAGTACTACAAGTCCCAGCAAGCCTCCCCCGCAAGCTGGTACTTGGAGAACCACAAGTACCAGCATGCGGTGGAAAACCTGGCCCGCTGGTACCTGTAGTACTACTACTAAAAAAATACCCCCAAAAAAACAGGACACACACCGTGAAAGTATAAGTTTATTACATACATGCACACCTCCATACATACATACATACATACATACATACTTACCTATGTTCCCACGAGGCTCGGTCCTCTTCTCCATGTAGAATCCTTGGGGGACCTTTGAAAAAAATTATACTCACATAATCCAGTGTAGATTGTGTCCAAAGCATAATCCACGTACTTGGCAAAACAAAAAAATGGAAACCCGACCACGCACTGAAAGGGGTCCCATGTTTACACATGGGACCCCTTTCCCCGACTGCCAGGACCCCCCCTGACTCCTGTCAAAGAGGGTCCCTTCAGCCAATCAGGGAGCGCCACGTTGTGGCACTCTCCTGATTGGCTGTGTGCTCCTGTAGTGTCTGTGAGGCAGCACACGGCAGATATACAATGTAGCGCCTATGCGCTCCATTGTAGCCAATGGTGGGAACTTTGCGGTCAGTGGTGAGGTTACTTTCGGTCAACCGCTGACCGCAAAGTTCCCACCATTGGCTACAATGGAGCGCATAGGCGCTACATTGTATCTCTGCCGTGTGCTGCCTCACAGACACTACAGGAGCACACAGCCAATCAAGAGAGTGCCACGACGGCTGAAGGGACCCTCTTTGACAGGAGTCAGGGGGGTCCTGGCAGTCGGGGAAAGGGGTCCCATGTGTAAACATGGGACCCCTTTCAGTGCGTGCTCGGGTTTCCGTTTTTTTGTTTTGCCAAGTACGTGGATTATACTTTGGACACAATCTACACTGGATTATGTGAGTATAATTTTTTTCACAGGTCCCCCAAGGATTCTACATGGAGAAGAGGACCGAGCCTCGTGGGAACATAGGTAAGTATGTGTGTATGGAGGTGTGCATGTATGTAATAAACTTATACTTTCACGGTGTGTGTGTACTGTTTTTTGGGGGGTATTTTTTTAGTAGTAGTACTACAGGTACCAGCGGGCCAGGTTTTCCACCGCATGCAGGTACTTGTGGTTCTCCAAGTACCAGCTTGCAGGGAGGCTAGCTGGGACTTGTAGTACTGCTACTAAAAACAATATTCACATTTTTTACACATGGCTATCAGCCCCCCATCCGCCGCCCTTGGATGGGGGGGACAGCCTCGGGCTTCACCCCTGGCCCTTGGGTGGCTGGAGGGGGGACCCCTTGATTTAAGGGGTTCCCACTCCTCCAGGGTACCCCGGCCAGGGGTGACTATTTGGGTATGTAATGCCAGGGCCGCAGGGACCAGTATAAAAGTGTCCCCCGGCTGTGGCATTATGTACCTGGCTAGTGGAGCCCGGTGCTGGCGCTTTTTGTCCCCCGTATTTTTGGAACCAGGACCAGGCGCAGAGCCTGGTGCTGGTTGATGAAATATGGGGGAACCCCTGTCATTTGTTTCCCCATATTTTGCCAACCAGGACCGGCTCAAAGAGCCCGAGGCTGGTTGTGCTTAGGAGGGGGGACCCCACGCAATTTTTTCCTGATTTTTAACGACTTTAAACACCTTTTTAAGGTACACAATGTAGCCCTGCATGGATCTCACAGATCCGGCCGGGATTACTTGTGTTTTGTCAGGCAGTGTTTTACTCATCACTCCCGTAAAACACTGCCTAACATTACGAATCACATCGACATCGGAAAATACGAACTGGGAAAAGTCGGCAGCTTAGTGAATGATCGTATCAGGATTCAAAAAGTTGCAGTAAAATGCACCCGATACCATTTGAGTTCAAACACCCTTCAAAACGGCAAAAACACGAATCTTTGTAAATATACCCCATGGTCTCCAGAACTAGACACAGCATTCCAGATGAGGTCATACCAATAACCTATACTGTGGCATTATTACTTCTTTTTTCCTGCTACTAATTCCTCCAGTGTACAGAGTGGAGAATTTGTCCATAGCTACTAGCTTTGAGGTAGATTTATCTAGTACATTCTACAAAATGAATGTCCATTTTCCACTCCTTACACTGCTTCATATATCTCTCTGTATGTCTTCATAGGCAAATGCAGAGGGGGTTCCGCTCCTCTTGAAAAGTGGCTCAAATTATTACAACAATAGCAATGGTATATAATACGATTACTAGAGCAGCCACCACATCATACAGTATAAGGGACAAAGCAGAGCTACTGCACATGCCCAGTGGTAGCAGCTTCTTCTACCAACTTTGCTGTGTGTGGATCTGAGTCCTTAATCAGTGCACTGGACCAGAGAGTAGCTACCAGGAAGAAGAGACAGGAGCCCAACCAAGTGGTGGGAGAATGTGTGCTTAAAAAGTGTAGCACTGGTTCTATTATGTTTGTGTATTTATTTATTATGGTATGTTTAAGCTTTTCCTGACAACTTATCTTATTTATATTATTTCAATATGTTTGACACAGCCTATACTATAGACCATCTATAGTGTTAAATATTAATATTGTATTCCATATAATATCCAGTGTATAGAAAGACTGTTGTTTACATTAATGCCCAGGGTTGTGAGTGGGAGATTGTGGATTGCATTTGAAAACCCTCTCTAGAAATCCTACGTTTGCCACTGGTCTTGATGTTAATTAGAAGTTCCGAACACAAATCATGCATACAGGAGAAGGGAGATTACTGAATAGAAAATGAAAATTATTTTATTGAATGTACATCTTTTATGACTGTGTGTTTGCTCCAGACCTTACCCCCTAACCATATGGATCAAGTTGGTGGGGAGAACATACTCTCTCCTTTTCATAAATGCTCTCCTCAAATTCTCCATTTGTTCCTGTCACAAGCAGGTGCCCCTCAGCCCAATACTTACCACTCTAAGTCCTCCGTCTGTTGGCCACTGCCCCCAGTCTGCTGTCCGCTACTATCTGTACAGCTAGGCTACAAGCAATCTTGGGTGGGATCACCTGACATCTACATCAGCAATAGCAAGTAATCTTTGAAACAGCTACTTAGGTTTCCCACCGGCAATCAGCAGCCGCTATACAAGAAGTGCTTCCTGGAGGGCTGGCTGGTTTCCAGAACAATGTTGCTCATTGTAGCATCCTGTGGCTCAGCAGATTGCTTTATAGTGTTCTAACACTGTCTAGGTACTGCTCATCAGCATCACCGATTCCAGACCAATCTCCGGTTCCAGTCCAGTCACCAGCATCACCAGTACCAGTCCGGTTACCAGCATCACCAGTGCCAGTCCGGTTACCAGCATCATCGGATCCAGACCGGTCTCCAGCATCACTGGTCCCAGCCTGGTCTTCAGAGTCACTGGTATCCAGTTCGGTCATCAGCATTACCGTTTTCAGCCAAGTATCTAGCATCACCGGTGCCATTCCAGTATCCAGCATCACCAGCTTCCAGTATGGTCTCCAGAGTCACCGGTCCCAACCCATTTCTGTAGCTATGTATTACCGGTCCCAGCCTAGTTCCAATATTACGTATTACTGGTCCCAGCCCGCTTCCAGAGCTACGCATATCCGGCCCCAGCCTGGTTCCAGTATTACATATAGACTGTCCCAGACCGGTTCCTAGAGTCACCTATTTGGTTCTCTTAGTTTTATCCAGTTCTTCAGGAACTATAGTTATCCACAGTATTCCTGGACACAATTCAAGTTCTCAGTACTACCAGTTCCACTAGCACATTGCAGAACTACAGTACTAGCTCCAGCTGAGTTATTCCTAGCATCTCCAACAACAACAGTCACAGTGTTATCTTCTGCTCCGGTCCAGTTATGTCTTCATTAGTTGCTTACTCCTAGTGCCAACCTAGCTAGTACCAGTTTCCTTACTATACCTTCCATGCGCAGGAACTTCATATGACCACCAAGCTTTCTGCACACAGTCCCAACTCCAGCTCCAGCTCTAGACCACAGTCCGGGAACACAAACTAACCCAGTTCTACCCTTTTCAGTGCCGGGTTGTTGTGCTGGTCCCTACCTAACCCCCCTTTCACACAGAGAAACAAATTACTGGGTCAAGAATTTTGACCCGGTAATTTGCGGCTCAACATGGGTATTTTGTCTGTGTGAAAGGGTCAACCAGGATCGAAATTCCCGTGTCTCCAACCCTGGTAAATTCCTGGGTCGAAGTCCCGGGAATTTCAACCCGGGTTGACCCTTTCACACAGAAAAAGGATCCGTGCTTTTCGTGAAGTTACTGGGTAGAACTGTTTCACCCTGTAATTTCACTTTCTGTGTGAAAGGGGTGTGACTTTTGACCCAGGTCTCACCCATCCACACAGGTTCTTACCTGCAGTGGTGTCTGATTGGAGAGGCACAAACAGTAAAATCTCCTGACTGGTGTCTGTCATGATTCATAGATGAATATTACTTCATAAACAATGCACTTAAGAGAACTGGCGATAGATAGATAGATAGATAGATAGATAGATAGATAGATAGATAGATAGATAGATAGAGGAGTGTGTATATACGATAAATACACATTGATAGATAGATAGATAGATAGATAGATAGATAGATAGATAGATAGACAGAATTTATATATACCGCATACTATATTGTCATCACTTCTGGCTACCAACATTGCTTTTAAGCTGTAAAAGGTTTAATTTATTATTTGCATGCTAATCATTTAAATGTAGCTGGAGAGAAGTTCTTGAGCATTAATTAAATATGATGGATGATGCAATTTCCAGCAGTGAATTTATATATTTAATCGGCAAAGCCTTTTTTTTTGTGAAGGCAACTATTCCAAAATGACAACACTGATTTTGATGGTTCAGGTGTATATCGATAGGGTGTGTGATCAGATGTACATGTGTTATAAAGTTGCAGAATTTTGATAAGTGGGTCAGGTTGTTGAGGAATAATGCCTTAAATTTGTGATTTTTTTTACCCATAGAAAAATAATAAGAGTGCTAAACAACCTTGTGGTCGGGATTCTGGCAGTCATGTGACCATCACCGGAATCCCAACACCAGTCAGGAGACCGGTGACGGATTATAGTAAGGGAGGGTTAAAATACTTATCCCGTTCAGTGTCAGGATCTTCAGTGTCGGGATGCCGCTGTCGGTCATGTGACATCGCAAGCACCGGTATTACATACCGAATCCCTCTGAAATGAGACCACTGATTTAGATGGCTCAGGCGTCATTCGATAGGTTGTGATGTAGATGTGCAACAAGGTTGCGGAATATTGATAAGTGGTCAAGATGTTGAGGAATAATGTGTCAAAGTCGTGATTTTTTTCTGATAGAAAAAGTATTGAGTAGAGGCATGCACTTTTTACCTTTGGATTGTAAATTGCAGCAAAACCCTTGCCAATTTTTTCTGACTTAAATTCAGTAACATTTCAAGATACAGTAAACTTTCTGGATACAGTAAAAATTCAGGATACAATAATTACTTTTGTTTTTTAATCAATGTTTTGAAATAAATGAGAATACTAAAAGACAATTTTTTTCTTCCAGTTTAACTATGCCACGAGGACACGTGAACATAATGGGTAGGCGTCAAAGGCAAAACGGAACGTTAATGAGATTAACTGATCGCGCTTTACAACGTAACTGAATAGCTTCATTGGTTCCAGTGGACAATGACATTTGGGAGAGATTTCAGCCACAGGCAAAGCACTTTGCATTTGAAGTCACTAACAATTACCTTGATGAGTCACGCTCCACGATCAGCTCTGAAGCACACCTTGATGAGTCACTCACCATAATCAGCTCTGAAGCACGCCTTGATGACTCACTCGCCATGATCAACTCTGAAGCATATCTTTATGACTCACTCGCCATGATCAGCTTTGAAGCACACGTTGATGACTCACTCGCCATGATCGGCTCTGAAGCACACCTTATGAGCCATGCTCCATGATCAGCTCTGAAGTACACTTTGATGAGTCACGTGCCATGATCAGCTCTGAAGCACACGTTGATAACTCACTCGCCATGACCAGCTCTGAAGCACACCTTGATGAGTCACACTCCATGATCATCTCTGAAGCACACCTTGATGAGTCATGCTCCATGATCAGCTCTGAAGCACACCTTGATGAGTCACTCACCATGATCAGCTCTGATGCACACCTTGATGAGTCACGCTCCATGATCAGCTCTGAAGCACACCTTGATGAGTGACGCGCCATGATCAGCTCTGAAGCACACCTTGATGAGTCAGTTGCTGATAACATTTACAACTTTAACATTCATAACACTTTCTACCACATTGGTTCGCTTATCCCTACAGCAGGTGATGCACCAAAATATGCTCAAATATATTTCTATGATGTCAACACAGCGATGCTTCAAAGAATGGACTTGACACCTGAATAAGTCAATACACACAATACATTTTTTTTATCGATTTCGAGCAACGGGGTTGACTAGTATAGATAGATAGATAGATAGACAGACAGACAGACAGACAGACAGACAGACAGACAGACAGACAGATAGATAGATAGATAGATAGATAAATCTCTTGTTACTCTATATAGTTTTATTACTGTTTTGTTGTTAAATGGTATTTGATGGCGCTATATCAAATCAATAATTGTTAATAGACATGAGCTACTATCTGTATGTGTTGAGAGAGAGAGAGATAGACTATATATATTTTTAATACTTTAATTTTTTTATGTGTAAAATGTGAGTAAATATACAGGGGTCTATTCATGAAGCAATGAAAAGTGTGGAGAAGTGAGCCAGTGGAGAAGTGAGCCATGACAACCAGCATTGAAGTAACATTTATAATTTGCATACTATGCAATTGTACGAAGCAGCTGATTGGTTGTGTCAAAGTCGAAAAATATCATGATGCATATGCCTTGCACTAACCCCATGCACATGCCCGCTGCGCGTACACTCGCTCTGCCGTGCGTGCGCATATCCGCACTTTGCGTAACGGAGCTTCTACGGCCATGCGCCTTGGCGCGTGGTATGCACATTTACGGTAGAGTTTGTGAGCATGTAGCATGCGACTCGATTGTAGCATATTTAACCCACATAGTGCATTTTGTAGTTAATATTCCCCTAGACCATGTCAGCGAGTATGTTTAGATTAAACTGTTCCTGGACAGAGAGATTCCTCTTTGCATGATAGGAAGGGTCAGATAAAGGTTGAAAGGTGGTGTCTAGTATCCAGCCAGGGCCGGCGCTTCCACTAGGCAGCTTTAGGCAGCTGCCTAGGGGCGGGAGACATGAAGGGGCGGGAGACATGAAGGGGCGGTCCGCTGATGCTGCCCTGAAAAAACAGTAGTTTCATAGGTGTGCAAACGGGTGCACACTCTAATGTAGAAACTAGAGCCGACCAGTGATTCATGTATGCGGCCGGGTACGCTCAGGTATCGCCGCGCCCGCCGCACACTTGATACCTGTCCCGGTCAGAGCCGACATCAAAGGGTGACGTCGTCCCGCCCTGACAGATAAGAGGACCCGCCGATGTGCACAGTGACAGGACCACCCTAGCCTGCGTGTGACAATCACCTTCATCCCCGGATCGCACACAGCGCAGCTGAAGCAGATCATTCAAAGCAGCGTATAGGGAGAGAGGGCGCTTCTCTCCTACCCTACCTTCCCAGCAGCCCGTGCTGTTGTATCACTGCACTGAGCTGAGCGCACTGCGGGCAGCGGTCGGTCACTATGGGGAGAGCTGCCCTCCCTCCCCGTCATCAGATGCTCTAGTTCCCTCCTGCATTCAGCCTCCCGCTAGGAGGGTAGGCAAGCCTGGGTAAAAGTTTTTTCCCTGAGCCTCCTGCAAGTCCAGGAAAGCCGGAGGGCAAGGTGTGCAAGGGAGACGTCACACTGCCATAAGAGTCCTGCAGGGCAGTCTGAGCAGAGGCTCTTCACTTGTCGGCATCACGACAGCTGCTGCAGAACAGCAGAGTGGAGGCCCTTCAGTGCAGACTTCCCTGGCCTGATCTCCTTCCCCCAGGATTATTATTTTTTTCCTGGTTACAGCAGCAGCACCATCCAGAAGCTAAGGCTCCGCCCCCTTCCGAAACTCCGCCCCTCCCACGGCCCGCGATTTCCAATTCCTCCCCTCCATCGCCAGCTATGTGGATCCAGCACAGAGCTCCTGCAGGTAATAGTGTACTCACTATTTACAAACTTAGTCACCAATATGATATCTAGATAGCATCATCTTATTGTCAGTGCATGGGTCCAGTGTATGTCCATTAAAGTTACATTATGTGTTAGACAGGGTCAGACTGGCCATTAGTTTTGCTTTGGGGCAAGCCCCAGTGGATATTTAAATGAAATACATTTGAATTATGGCCCCTACACAGTGGCCGATATATCAGCCGTTCTCTTGAACGGCCAATATATATTGCGGGACCATCGGCCAGTATGTACACGCGATACATCTGTGAACTCCGTTGTTCAAAGACGTATCGCGTCGGCCCCGCAGCACAGCCGACGGCCAATATATCTACCGATATATTGGCGCATCGCTGTGTGTGTATGGGCAACCAGCCGGCAGCCCGTACACATGATGTGGCGGCCGGCGGTGATTGACAGCTGAACTGGGCGGGCGTGTGTACACGCCCATCCAGTTCATGACGTCAGTCCCCAACGGATCGGGCAGTGTGTATGCTCAACACACTGCCCGATCCGTCCATAGATATATCTGCCGATCAATTGATCGGCAGATATATCTACCAGTGAGTACCCACCATTAGGGAGATATTGCTGAGGTAGGTAAGCTGATGCCCATCAACAGCTACATGCAAGGAGCACAGGGATTAAACACAGTTTGGCAAATTCTGGGGTTATTGGTGTGCGGGGCCACCTCCCCGCCAGCCGACCCAATGTAGTGCGGTGCATGCAGCGGCCACCACCCACTATCAGGAGAACTGGCCCTGACTGAATCCCACTCGGCGGTCAGCACCTTGCGTGCCGATCAATTCTCTCAACAACCCGCCCCCTGCTGCCGGCCATTCTAAATGTGGTGTCGCCCATCAGCCAATCAGAACTTGCGGACCAGAAGCAGCGGCTCTTGATTGGCTGATGGACCGCAAGCTTTGATATGCTGACGGCCGGTGCCATGTTTCAAATGGCCACCACCGCAGGAGGCATCAGTGAGGAGGACAAGTAGCGGCAGCAAACCAGCAGCGGCGGCGATGGGCACTACTGGGGGATTATCTGTATCTGGCACCTCTGGTGGTATTTGTAACTGGCACTTCTGGGGAAATACTTAATGTGAATTTCAGCTCATACTGTGCGGGGTTAATGTGAATTTGGCTCATACTGTGTGGTGTAATGTGAATTTCAGCTCATACTGTGTGGCGTAATGTGATTTTCGGCTCATACTGTGGCGTAATGTGAATTTGGCTCATACTGTGTGGGGTAATGTGAATTTGGGCTCATACTGTGTGGTGTAATGTGAATTTGGCTCCTACTGTGTGGCGTAATGTGAATTTGGGCTCATACTGTGCATTTACAGTGCAGTGCCAGTCTGGAGGCACATGGAAACAAAAGTTTCAATTCTAAGTACATCCAAAGCACAGGGTGCTGCCCCGAGGACCTTTTCGCGATGGCACTGCTCGCACCCCATATTTATGGCCTTGTGTACTGTCCCGCCTACTTTGGTGTTGGCTCCGCCTACCATTGATTTGGTGCCACCCACATGTGGCCACTTCTAGAAATTTTTTTAGTTCCCAGTCCGTCCCTGCTGTCCACAGACAGATTGGTCTTATGCAGTTGGGGACAGCTCTGGTACATGAGCTGTTTAAGAACAGGTAGGGGCTCTAAGAGTAATTTGATTGCTGACTGCGCCTGTCCATATGTAGTGGGACTACAAGTCCCAGCAGATCTTGTCAGCTGAATGTGCTGGAACTTGTAGTGACATCACAGCTGGAGAGGCCATAACAAGCCAAGTACTGTACAGCAACATATAATGGTGTAGATATTGCGTATATATATATATATATATATATACATATATATGTATATATATATATATTATTTATTTACTATTATTTAAAAAAAAAAAATTATACAAACACACAGCGGCACCAGAGTCTTAAATTTAACTTAGTGTATTCATATCTATACCCAACGTTTCGGGACTGGATTGCCCCTTTGCCAAGGTAAATCCCCTTGACAAAGGGGCGATCCAGCCCCAAAATGTTGGATATAGATTATGAATACACTTAATGTGTATACACACTGAGCAATTTTTTCCCCACTTCCCAGCGATGTCACCGGGGGTGAACGGCTATGGAAAGCTGTTCACCCCGCCGTTCATCTACTTGTAATACCAGCAGATGAATGGCGGCTGCCGGCGATGAAGCGGGAGCGCGCATCAGCGGTAATCGCTGGGGCATACACACTGGGCGACTGAAAGCAGTTCAACACACCAACAGTGACCTGCTTTCAGCTCAAAGTTGCCCAGTGTGAAAGTTAAAATTAAGACTCCAAGTGCCGCTGTGTGTTTGTATGGAAAATTATTTATTTGGATCCAGAAGGTACTGGAGCAGCTGATTCAGTGAGGGAGAGTGCTGGTCCGGTGTGACATAATGATGTACTGGCGTAGGGGAGCAGGGGTGTTGTTCTGTCAATGGATGCAGAGGCTTGCTGGCCAGACGGCCATCCAAGTGAAGCCGTAAGACGTCATCTGATAGCACCATTAGTGGGCTTACCTGTACACAGGCTGGTGAGTTCTCTCTCTCTCTCTACATATATATATATATATATATATATATTAATATGGGGCAACATAATGCAGTACATACAGATGGGGTGGGGGCCAGCACCACAATGCAGCACATACAGATGCGGAGAGGGCGGACAGCACAATGCAGACTACATATGGGGACAGCTGGACGGCACAACTGCCTCCCACTTTGCAGGCTTCCAGGAACCGGGGAGCGCGATGCCAACATTACAGACTGCTGCGCCCACGGCTCACAGGCACACGTGAGACAGAGTAGTCGCCAGTGAACGTTGCTGAGAGACATAGATTGGGGGGGGTGGTTTGCTGAGTGACAGAATAAAGGGGGGGGGGCTGTTTGACAGTGAAGGGTATGAGAGGCACAGAGTGTGTGTGTGTGGGGGGGGGCGCATAAGTTTTGCCTAGGGTGCCAAATTACCTTGCACCGGCCCTGTATCCAGCTGTAGGGTATTTTAAGGGTAACATTCCGATGTTAGTTAGGAAAGGATCGCTCGCTCCTGCGTATAGTTATGTACAAAAGTAGTTTATGAACATTAACTGTATTTGCTGTAAATTACACATGCAGCGGGAATCCTGAGGATACCTCCCACCAGAGCAGTTGGAGAAAGACACAGCCCACCTGTTCAAATCCACCTATGACCTTTGCTGTAATGTAGAGACACATTCCTGTGTCCAATGAACAATGAGATTACAAGGTACCATTGTATTGTGAATGTATGTTGTGTATATAAAGACCACTGTTGCCTGGCCAGTTTCAATCTCTCTGAAGGCTTTCTCCCTGAATGCTGAGGACTGGACTCCAGGTCGCGCTTGCGAAAGATTCCCCACGTATGTATTATTCTCTGTAGCCATTTGTTCGCTCTTGTTTGCAATTGTTCGCCATTGTTCAGATTATTCTCTGTTATTCTGTTAGATTTCTATGTTAGGTTGTAGTGTATAAAATGTACTGTTTTCCCCTTTTACTCTGAATAATCCACGGCAGTGTTAGAGCTGCTGCGGTTATAACCAAATTCGGTGTTGTGTTTTCACTTTCCTGCAAAGGGCTCTCTCTCTCTCTCTTAGCGTCTTAATCGCTCAAACAGCATACACATTGTTAAAGGTTTTAAGCGTTACATCATTGCAGTGTTTGTCTACTGAGGTTTTAGAGTATAAGCATATTCTTACTGTGTTTTATTATCAAGGTTTTAAGGTTATTGACTGTGTGTGCGCTCGCTGTGTGTATTCCGTACACTCAGCGCAGCGTGTGTACGCCAAGTGCGTACCACGTACGGTACTTCGTACGCAAATAGCGTGCAAAGTGCGTAGAACGTGCACGTGGTTTAGCGGCCATAGCGGCTCCACGGTAATAGTGTATAGCTTTATGTTTAAAGGTACTATTTGACATTATCAGTTGCCATGGGCAACTTCTCCACAGGCTCACTTCTCCACACTTTTCACTGCTTCATGAAAAGACCCCTTAATATGTATAAAGATTTTTCTTTATAAATACAGATCTGCCCACTAAAGTGCATGTGAGAGTACGTAATTGAAACAAGCAAATGTTTTGCTCTGTCCATTTCACATGCTGGAGCACATGTATAATTAAGTTAACTATTATAAACACTATAAATTACCTTCATGAATGCTGTTGGCAAAACACTCTGCATTCATTTAATCAAAGTGGCGTGCTGTGGCATGGTTTTTAAAATATGCTGTTTAAACATTGTCTAAAAGGTAAAACTGACTTTCAAATAGTTTAATATAGGTTAAAAGGTTTTTTTTTCAAGGATGTGAATCTACATGATTTGTCATATTTAATGGAAAAAAATTAAATGAATGTTTGCTATTTTTTGTGTAACTGTTTACATAAAACCTAAATGAATCACATAAGTATTTGTCTATTTCATGGGGTAATTACAAAGATCTGTTACGAATTTGTTAACAGTAGATATGGGTAGAATGGAAAATTCAAGTGCCTTTGGAAAATATTCTAAAAGTGGCTGAATTATCAGTAGGAGGAGTCAGACTCAGGAGAAAGGCCGCATGAGTGGAGAGCACAATGCGGAGATACCTTTCATCCAATTCAGAGAGCCTCTCTGTTACCACCATACTACAGGGGGCATACGCGCAGGCAGGGGGGGGTTCTGAGTATCTGGAAACCCCCCCTGCCCGGTGATCCATCGGCACTGCTGATTGATAATTTTTCATCTTGTATGGAGGATCTCAAGCAGGCTGTGCCTGTAAGACAGCAGCCTCCTTATAACACATGGGACATGCAAGTAGGCTCTTCTCCTAGCTTACTACAGCATCCTGCATCAGCCGCTGGCGTGTCTCTGCCTATCCCCCTTCTTCTTCTCCTCCTCCTCTGGCTTGTCACAGTCTCTGCCTCTTCCCCTTATCCTGTATCTTTGCCTATCCCCCTCCTGAGTGTCACAGTATCTACCTGTCCCCCTCCTCCCGCGTCTCTGCCTATCCCCTTCCCGCTTATCCTCCTCCCGCGTGTGTCTGTCTGTCCCCCTCCTCCCGTGTCTCTGCCTATTCCCCTCCTCCTATTCCCCTCCTCCCGCGTATTTGATATCCCCCCATGGCCGCATATCGTCTTGCCGAGCTGCGGGCATTGTGAGCCCTCCAGAGCACTGCACATCCCGGGGAGCCCAGCTTGTGGGACCATGGGGCTTCCTCCCGACCTGCAGGTACTGTAGCTGCTCTCCCGGGCGCATCTCCTTATTGTGCTGCTGCTGAAATCTCCCCCATGCCTCTCTCCCTCGCTCTCTCACCCCCCATGCCCTGCACCCCCTCTCTCTCTCCCTCCCCATGCCTCTCTTTTTCCCGACGCCCCCGCACTGTCCTCATGCCCCCTCCTCTCTCTCTCCATGCACCCTCTCTTTATGCCGCTCCCTCTCCATGCCCCCTTTCTCTCCCCATGCCCCCTTGCTCAGTCTACCAATGCCCCCTCTCTCCCTGTGCCTCTCTCCATGCTCCCCCTCTTTATCTCCCCATACTCACCCCCCTCTCTCTGCATTCCTCTCTCTCTCTCCCTTGGTTCTGTGTGTATGTGCACACACATGGGAGATATATATATATATATAAAAATGTCTCACATATGTGGAAAACCCCCTCTAAAAATCCTGCGTTTGCCACTGGGGGGTACTATCCATGGTGCAGCCGGTGAGGCCCGCTGCATTGAAGGGGTCCGCAGCATTAGTTTGAGTGTCACTGACTCATTTTATGCCTCTACCACCCGCCATCGGCCCCTGCTCCAAACTACCAGCAGCCAGTCCCTCAGTAATTAGTGTGAGCAGCTGAGGCTGAACTGCTGCCTGAGCACAGTGACAGTCCAGCCAGAGGGAGAGGAGGGGCCACAATCCCAGCTCCTCCTTTCTCTTCTCCTTATTGCTCTAACTCCAGCTTCCTTTCTGTGGCTGACCATGCCGCCAGCACTGGAGACCTGATGTCACATCTTGTGACAGTCACTGGCATAAAGTTCAAGGAGGAGCCACCATCCATGCACTGCAGTTCTGGGCAAGGCAATTTATTATAATATATTAGCCACCCACTGCCAGTAACCCTCTCCCCGGCTGCTGCTCTCTGTCCAGCTCTCTCTGTCACCCACTGCCTCTCCCTAGCATTACCCACTACCTCTCTCCGTCATCATTCTCCCTGGTGTCACCCAGAGCCCTAGCGTTACCCATTGCCTCTCTCTGTCTCTCTCTCCCTGTCACCCACTGCCTCTCTGTCACCTCCTATGTGTCACCCCGCACACTGTCTCACCCTCTCCCTGTCACCCTGTACCTGGCATCAGTGACTGCCTCTCCCTAGTGTCACCCACTAACTCTCTCCGTCACCGACTCCCTGTCACTCTCTCCCTGGTGTCACCCACTGTCTCTGCCTATCGTCACCCATTGCCTCTCTCCATCACCCTCTCCCTGTCACCCTCTCCCTGGTGTCACCCACCGTCTCTACCTAGTGTCACCCACGGCCTCTCTCCATCCCCTTCTCCGTTACCCTCACCCTACTGTCACCCACTGCCTCTCTCTGTCACTAGTTGCTTGTTACCCTCTCCTTATCATCCACTGCATGTCACCCACCCCACCCACTGCCTCTCTCTGTTATCCGCTCCCTGTCACCCTCTTGCTGGTGTCACCCACTGTCTTTCCCTAGCTTAATCCACTGCTTCTCCCTATCACCCACTGCTAGGCACTCTCTCCCTGGTGTCACTCATTGCCTCTCTCCATCACCCATCACCTCTCTCTGTTGTCCACTGCCTGTCACCTTCTCCCTGGCATAATCCACTGCCTCTCCCTAGCATGACCCACTGCCTCTCTATATCACCCTATCCCTGTCACCCACTACCTCTCTTCATCACCCTCTCCATCACTTACTGCCTGGTATCCTCTCCCTGCTAACCACTGCCTCTCCCTAGCATCACCCACTGCCTCTCCCCATCACTCTCTTCCATTCACTCACTGCCTCTCACTGTCACTCACTGTGTAATACCTCCAGGGATCTTCCACTCACAGGATAATCATAGAATAATGATTTATTGCTTTTATACAGATAACAATACTGTTCAAATCAGTGTGCCAGCAATATACAACTGTATTACTCGTTAAAATTACATTGAATAATGTCAAATTGAGCTATCCTATAATCTATATTTTCCGCATGTGAGTGACAAATAACATTTATTGTACTGGAACTTTCCGTCGTGCTGTGGACGTAATTCAGTTAGGGTTATTACACAATCACACTTAAATACTCGCTAAATAACTCTACTTTATACTACACACAATATAAACACTACTTTAGGTAGGTATTACCCCACTATAAATAATTTCTAAGTGCTGGCCAGGCACTGTCAGATGGCTATGCTTTAAATGAGTTTGTACAGAACTACAATTAGTTCGTAAACGTGTTGCTATAGTTCCTGCGACCTATATTTGTCTTTTCCACAGTTTGAAGAAAAGCTACGCTGTTGATCTTGCGCTGCCTAAGTTGTTTATGTCGCTGTATCCTGACTATATAAAATCCGAGATGACTGCCGGTAGAACTTTAACGTAGCAAACCTGGGCTCGGAGATGGTTCTGACTGACTTGAGGGCGGCTTTTAGACTGTACTTCCCTGGCTGTGTAGGTTCTGGTTTTCTGCTGGTATCACCTTGCTCTGCGGGGTTCTAACTCCAACTCTGGAACGTACTTAGTCTTTACTAATCCTAGTGTCACAGCTTAACAATCTATGTGATGAGGACTGTACTGCACACTGTCCACCCGTAGTTATAGCTGGATTATCACCAGTAACTTAAATTCGAGTGATGATATGTGATGCTGCAGACGGGGAGCCTGTAACCACCTGTTTCTACAGATTGATGACTGTAGCTGTCCCTGTATTATCTAAAAAGAGGGTGTTTAAGAGAATCCTTTCCTGCACTCTAGGGTCTGTGTGACCAGTGCATACCTCCCAACTGTCCCGATTTCGGCGGGACAGTCCCGTTTTTCACGGTCTGTCCCGCTGTCCCACCCGCGGGTCGCAGTGTCCCGCGGGTAGGGGGGCAGTTGGGAGATGCCCCCCTGTCACTCGCTGCTCTGACCAGAGCAGCGGTGAATAGATGCTGTGCGCATGCGCACAGCGTCTATTCACGGCAGGGAGGGAGAGGGGGCATGACCAGCAGCTCTCACAACCGCCCCTCCTTGTCACTCAAAGCAGGGATCAGCTATACGGATGGCTCCACCTCTGGGGAATGGCTCCACCACACCTCCTGCTGATGTCGTCAGACCTTTGGTGTGATGTCTATCTCTTTTAGTTGCGCTCCTGCAGGCGTGGATCAAAGACCGCCACCGCCGCTGCTCCCGTCTGCTCCGTCCTCTCTCTTCAACCTCCGGTCAGTCCCCCTCGCGCCGCCTACGCAGCTCTCTTCCTCGCTGCGCCGCCCGTGGCTCCTTAACAGTCTTTCACGAGCGGCCGGACAGTCTCTTCTGCGCTCGCTCTGACGGTTAGCTCCAGCCCACGGCCGCCCGCAAGTCCCTCTGCTTCCCCTGTTCATGGAGCGCGGCAGCCGCTGGCTGGGGCAGGTGTCCCGTCTAGTTAGAGATTAGTTACTGAGCCCAACTCCCTTCTGTGAAGGGAATATTTTTAGACTATCTCCGCCTCTGTGAGGAATATATGGTTATTTTCTTCCCTCAGTGAGGGATTCACATTGGTATAACACTTTCTAACAACACCCCCATATGCCTTTTGCCTTTGACATAGCCTATTACTACTGTTACTCTGTATATATAAATAACCCAGGGTGTTACAACTGCCTGTCACCAACTCCCTGTCCCCCTTTTCTTCTCCCTGTCACCCTCTCTCTGTCACCCACTACCTCTCGATATCACCCTCTGCTTGTTCCTGTCTCACATGCCTGTCACTCTTTCCATGTCACCCAATGCCTGACAAACTCTCCCTATCACCCTCTACCTCTCTCTATCCCCCTTTTAGTTTTTAGTCACTCATTGCCTGGATTCCTCTCCCTGTTACCTACTGCCTCCCCATAGCATATCCCAGTGCCTCTCATTGTCATTCACACTCCATCACCCACTGCATCTCACTGTCACCCTCTACCTGTCACTCAATGCCTATCCCTGGTGGCACCCTCTGCCTCTCCTTGTCATCTACTCCCTATCATCTCCCTGTCACTCACTGCCTGCCACCTCCCTATAACCCACTGCCTCTCCTCGGCATCCTCTCCCTGTCTTCCTGTTACACCCTCCCTGTCACCCACTTCCTCTCACCATCACCACTGCGTCTCCCTGTCACCTTCTACTCATCACCAACTGCCTCTCCCTGGTGTCACCCACTGCCTCTCCCTGTCACCCTCTCCCTTTTACCCTCTTCCTGACACTCACTGCCTGTTACCTTGTCCCTATCATCCACTGCATTTTCTCTGCACCCTCTCCCTGTCTCCCTGTCACCCTCTCCCCATCACCCACTGCCTCTCCCTGGTGTCAACAACTGCCTCTCCCTGTCACCCTCTCCCTATCACCCTATCACCCTCCCCCTGTCATTCATTGCCTGTCACGATCTCCCTATCACACACTGCCTCTCCTCAGCACCCTCTCCCTGTCTCCTTGTTAACATCTCCCCATCACCCACTGTCTCTCCCTGCCATCACCTTCTCCCTTTCACCCTTTGCATCTCCATGTCACCCATTGCCTGTCACCCTCTCCCCATCAACTACTGACGCCTCTCCCTGTCACCCTAGGCCTCTGCTTGTCTCCCTCTCCTTGTCATCCTCTGCTATGTGGCATATTATGAACTTGAGGTGAAGCAGATAAGGAGGCCCAAAGCATATTTTTCCACCTGGTCCCACCACTCACAAATTCTGCCATTGCGCCATACAATACATAGAGTACTGTAGTGCATGGAATACAATACAGAAAACATCATAGTGACCTTTATACAACACAGAGAGCATCCTGTCAATCCAAGTCAAAACTTCAAAGCTTATAGTTACAGAAAAATAAAGGTTACAAGAAAATAGTTTAAATAGTCACACAAGTAATTACAATTTCAATAAATTAAATAAGGGAAAACAGGGACAACATTCATATCACCTAGGCAGGGCGCTGATTGAGGTGTAGTCTCCACTGGCAGGTACCAGTATGTTTCATCTTGATCATCTAGATCTCTTCATGACAATGAATGACTTGCAGTCAGCATTTCTCATACTTAAACCCACTGCAGACTTCCCTTGCAACCCCCCCCCCCCCTTTCCCGGAAGCATTTTAACCCTCCCAAATCCAGAATGGATTGAGTCTCATCTTACATTGGGGTTTCTCAGCTATTCTGGCAGGGGTAAATGGGCTTATCTTTACAGCATTGTTTGAAGCTCTTGACCTGATCTGGTAAATCAGCCAGGACTGTTTTTTTACAATAGGGCCCAGGAAGGGCTGGCCATAGCGTTTCTGAGGGATTCCCCTAGGGCACTTAATGCATTCTCCAAGCAAACTTTGGTCCCCTGCATCAAAGGAGATCTAACATCTGATCTAGAGCAGACCATTACAAGACTGAGAGATAGACTATACAGAGGAAATGGGTCTAAACTGCACACCCTAGTGGTTGTAATGAGAGGTGCTATCTGCTGAGATTTTATGGTACTACAGGGGAAGAAATGGGTGCAGAAGCACTATGCAATCATTACTGTAAATTACAATCTACTATATAAAAGTGAAAACTTGTCCTTCTGTCTGTATTTCTATACAAATCCACAGTTTACAAGCGAAGATCGTGAAATTTGATATACAAGCATATTAAAACATGGCGGAGGCAACTAAAAAAATTAGAAATCCCTAGCACCCCTGGGGGGGAGGCAGCAGCACAGAGTATATCAGGAGACAGCATAACTCCGGAATTGCTGGAGCAATGTACTCAGAAATTGGTACACATACTGTATGCCTTACAATCTGGGAACAAACACTGTGGGGGTCAGACACCAAGAGCACCCCTAGGGGTGGGACAGCAGCACAGAGTATGACAGCAGACAGCATAACTCTGGAATGCCTGCAGCAATTTACAACAAACTTGGTACACATATGACTTAGGGTGTGTACACACAGTGAGATATTTTCTTGAGATTTTGACTATATAGTCAAAATCTCAAGAAAAGTTAGTGCAGATTGCAAGGTGAAAGTCACCTTGTGATTCCGAATCGATCCCGATGCGCGGGCCCGCCAGGTCGACATCGCAAGAAAAGATAGACTGTGCAGGCAAGTCAATCCTTGCTAGATCGGTGTACTATCTAGTTCATCTCACATGTCAATGACATCTCACATAAGCCAAAATTGTAAGCACACATAGTCCATATCTCAAGAAAAGTTAGTCAAAATCTGTGCTATCTGGGCTCCAGGGAGCTCAAGGGAAACTGCAAGTAAAAATCGGGCATAGCAAGGATCTCACCATGTGTACACACCCTTAAGGTGGGTACACACTAATATATATATCTGCAGATCAATTGATCTGCAGATATATCTATGGATGGATCGGGCAGTGTGCTGTGCATACACACTGCCCGATCCGTTGGGGACTGACGTCATGAACTGGGCGGGCGTGTACACCCGCCCGCCCAGTTCAGCTGTCAATCACCGCCGGCCGCCGCAGCATGTGTACGGGCGGTCGGCCGACCGCCCCGTACACACACAGCGACGCGCCAATATATCGGTAGATATATTGGCCGTCGGCTGTGCTGCGCGGCCGACGCGATACGTCTGTGAACGACGGAGTTCACAGACGTATCGGCCGTGTACACACTGGCCGACGGTCCCGCGATATATCGGCCGTTCAAGAGAACGGCCGATATATCGACCAGTGTGTACGGGCCTTTACACTCTGGAAACAAACACTCTGGGGGTTAGACACCCCTAGCACCGCCTAGGGGTGGGACAGCAGCACAGAGTATTTCAGGAAACAGCATAACTCCCGAATGCCTGGACCAATTTACAACAAGCTTGTTACACATATGTCTTACAATCTGGGAACAAAAACTGTGGGGGGAAGACACCCCTAGCACCCCTAGGGGTGGGACAGCAGCACAGAGTATGTCAGCAGACAGAATAACTGTGGAAGGGCTGGAACAATTTACACCAAACTTGGTACACATCTGACTTACACTATGGGAATGAACTCTGTTGGGGTTAGACACCCCTAGCACCCCTAGGGGTGACGCAGCAGCACTGAGTATTGCAGCAGACAGCATAACTCTGGAATGCCTGTAGCAATTTACAACAAACTTGGTACACATATGACTTACACTCTGGGAACAAATACTGTGGGGGTAAGATACCCCTAGCACCCCTAGGGGTGGGACAGCAGCACAGAGTATGTCAGCAGACAGAATAACCGTGGAAGGGCTGAAACAATTTACACCAAGCTTGGTACACATCTGACTTACAATCTGGAAACAAACTCTGCTGGGGTTAGATACCCCTAGCACCCCTAAGGGTGACGCAGCAGCACTGAGTATTTCAGGAGACAGCATAACTCCCGAATGCCTGGTCTTATTTACAACAAACTTGGTACACATATGACTTACAGGCTGGGAACAAACACTGTGGGGGTAAGACACCCCTACCCCACTAGGGGTGAGGCAGCAGCACAGAGTTTTTCAGCAGACAGTATAACTCTGAAATGCCTGGAACAATTTACACCAAACTTGCTACACAAATTACTTACACTCTGGGAACAAACACTGTGGGGGTAATACACCTAGCACCCCTAGGGGAGGGACATCAGCACAGAGTATTTCAGAAGACAGCATAACTCCCGAATGCCTGGACCTCTTTACAACAAACTTGGTACACAAATTACTTACAGGCTGTGAACAAACACTGTGGCGGTAAGACACCCCTAACAACCCTAGGGGTGAGGCAGCAGCACAGAGTTTTCCAGCAGACAGCATAACTCTTTATTGCCTGGAGCTATTTACTCCAAACTTGCTACACAAATGACTTACACTCTGGGAACAAACACTGTGGGGGTAACACACCACTCGCACCCCTAAAGGTGGGCCAGCAGCACAGACTATATTAGGACATGCATGATATGTCAGTGATGACAGGGCTACATGTGACAGGGCCAGTGACATCATGTGAGGAGGAGAATGCAGGTAGCACAACCCCGCACACTGAGAGTTATATAGTGGAAGTAGCATGGTCCCCCAGCAGCACAGAGTATATCAGGAGATACATAATGTGCTGCGCTATATAATAAACTGAAAAAGTTGATAATTTCACAGGGGCACTGACATGATGTGAGGAGGGGAATAGAGGCAGCAGGAAGCACAGACTGAGAGTTGTATAGTGGGAAGAGCAAGGTCCCTTGGGGGACCAAAATGGGGTCCGGCCACTACACAAAGTGTGCCAGGGAAGCAAGATATGCCTATATACTATATATCCAACCAACGTAAATTAACGAACAACTATCATTCTAATTTACCATCCTCATCCCGTAGCAAAGCACGGGTATTCAGCTATCTACAGTGTTATTTATACTGTGTGTTTAATATTTAAATGTATTTTTGTAAACAGACATTCTTAAAATCCCAGGCATCGCCAGGTACTCCAGCTAGTACTGTATATAATATATAATAAGAGGTTGTTAGCATATTATTGGCCAATGATATGGCCTTGCCCACTGCGTCGAGGTCACCTCTATCGAGCAAGTCCCTAACACTTTGGGGTTCACATTGGGGTGCCCGACACAGTGCTAACCCTTGCTGGGTTCTTCTACTGCCACCGGTGCTGCTCCTCCTGTATGAGGGACGGAAGGGGAGGAGAGTGCAGCGCGCGCCTCTCCTGTGCAGTCCGGAGAGCGGCTGCGGTGAGGGTGACAGAGTCTCCGGCGGCGGGTATTTAAAATATGGTGCCGGTAAGTGAGCCAATCAAAACTCGCGGTCCGGCAGCCAATCAGGTGCTGCCACTGCCGGTCCACGAGCTGTGATTGGCTGACGGCCAGCACCATATTAAAAACGAAGGGAGGAGTACTGCCCAAGCCCGTGCGCTCTGAGCTGCCGAAAATACTACGGCAAGCTACCGGTAGCTCGCGAGCTATGGGATGGAGATCACTGGTATAGACTATACAGAGGAAATGGGTCTAGACTGCACACCCTAGTGGTTGTAATAAGATGTGCTATCTGCTGAGATTTTATGGTACTACAGGGGAAGAAATGGGTGCAGATGCACTATGCAATCATTACTTTAAATTACAATATATAATATATAACATGAGGTTGTTAGCATATAATTGGCCAATAATAGGGCTTGCCTACCGCATCGAGGTCACTTCTATCGAGCAAGTCCCTAACACTTTAGGGTTCACCTTGGGGCGCAGGGCACCCCCAAATCAGCCCAGCCACGAACACCCCCCCCAAGGCATCACACTAGTAAAAAAATAGTGAGGTGTAATAAAGTATAGGATAAGCAGAGGTAGTTACTGAGTGTAGAAAGTGTTTTAAAATTAGATATAAAGTGGGTGAAAAAAATATACATGTATAAAATAGCACACATAGGGGGTAGTGAAAAAATAGTGACTATAAGTGTTAGGGTGTGATGTCCCGGAGTGGCCCACACAGAACAGTTCAGGGGACCCCACGTCCCAATGCTTACCACCAAATATACTGACCCTATATGAAAATAATAGGACTTACTTTGTATTATGCCTGAATCATTGATCTGCAGTCAGATGTACTGTAGGTCCCTGCTTAAAACCAGTTGGGAAGGTGGGAAAGGGGTGCTAGTCAAGAATGAAGTAATCTCAGACTTCAGGTGTGTATTTATACACATAGTATAGACCAGTGGTCTCCAACCTTAATAGGGATATGAGCTACTTTCGGAAAATAAAACCTCTGAAGGAGCTCCCCCCTCCCCCCAATACACGTGCGTTCCTGCAAAAGTGGGTGTGGCCTCACAAAAGTGGGTGTGGCCTCACAACTACACGTAATGCCCCCCTGTGTGGTGCCAGATACACAAATAATGCCCCTCAGCAGTGCCAGATACACAAATAATGCCCCTCAGCAGTGCCAGATATACAAATAATGCCTCCCAGCAGTGCCGGCAGATACACAAATAATGCCCCCCAGCAGTGCCAGATACAATGCTCCCACCAGTGCCAGATACAATTCCCCCCGCAGTGCCATTTAAAATGCCCCCGCAGCACCAGATAAAATGCCCTCCTGCAGTGTCTGATACAGTGCCCCACACAGTGCTAACCTTGCTGGCTTTTTCTACTGCCACCGGTGCTGCTCCTCATGTATGAGGGACGGAAGGGGAGGAGAGTGCAGCGCGTGCCTCTCCTGTGCAGTCTGGAGAGCGGCTGCGGTGAGGGTGACAGAGTCTCCGGCGGCGGGTATAAAAAAACTATTTTTTCACTACCCCCTACGTGTGTTATTTTATCCATGTATATTTTTCTCACCCACTTTATATCTTATTTTAATACACTTTCTACACTCAGTAACTACCTCTGCTTATCCTATACTTTATTACACCTCACTATTATTTACTAGCGTGATGCCTTGGGGGGTTTGTGGTTGGGGTGATTTGGGGGTGCCCTGCTCCCCAATGTGAACCCCAAAGTGTTAGGGACTTGTTCGATAGAGGTGACCCCGACGCAGTGGGCAAGCCCATATCATTGGCCAATTATATGCTAACAACCTCTTATTATATATTATATGTTGTAATTTACAGTAATGATTGCATGGTGCTTCTGCACCCATTTCTTCCCCTGTAGTACTATAAACTCTCTCAGCAGATGAACGTACAGAATAAAGAAAAGTTTGGTGCTTTAAAACGGAGTGCAGCTCTATCTCAAAGCCCACCTGCAGGGCGTCTTAGATCACGGACATTTACTCCATAGGGGTTTGCGCTGTATCTATATTTTCCTTATTTCTCTCAGCAGATGGCACCTCTCATTACAACCACTAGGGTGTGCAGTCTAGACCCATTTCCTCTGTATAGTCTATAGCAGAGGTGGCCAAAAGGTAGATCGCGATCTCCTTGTAGCTCACGGAGCATCCACCGGTAGATTGCGACAGACTTAACAGAAAATAACTGTAAGGAGCCTGCCGCTGCTGCTTCTCTTCACAGTTCCCAGGGATGCAGTGTGCGGGTGCGCTGGTGATGTAATGACGTTACCTGCGGTGTGAGTAGCCTGGGAGCTAGTTGGATCCAGTTTGATCCAGCTGGCGGTGGTGACGACAAGAGAAGCAGCCAGCGGGAGGCCATGCAGCGTGAATGCGGGAGCCGTGACTGCGGGGAGAGGGAGGACTACAGCTAGGCAGCGTGACAACTTGTCAGGTAAGCTATGCAAAGGGGGGTTTCTTCACAAGGGGAGGGACAATCTGCACAGAGCGTGGTATCTTCACAAAGGGTTTTTATTTTACACAAGGGGGATCTGCACAGAGGGGATTATTGTACAGGAGGCTATTATGCAGGGAACTGTAAGGGGGTTATCTACAAACTGGAGGATTTGTACGGAGGAGGGTATTGTACAAGGGACTATTATGCAGGGGAGTGGAAGGGGGTATCTGCACAAGAGGGGGATTCCGCAAAGGGGGGGATTTGCACAGACGGGGGGTATTTGATTTTGTCATTCTTAATGCTATTTTTAAATGTGCGCATTATTATTGGTGCTGTTATTTGATGACATCATTGTTAATGCTATTTTTAAATGTGAGCGTTATTATTATTGGTTTTATTTGACGCTGGTAGATCACTGATAAGTAAGTGAACAAAAAGTAGATCCCAGGTCCCAAAAGTCTGGCCACCCCTGGTCTATACTATATGTAGAAATACACACCTGAAGTCTGAAATTACTTCATTCTTGACTAGCACCCCTCCCCCACCTTTCCAACTGATTTTAAGCAGGGACCTACACAGGGCCGGTGCTAGGGTGTTCGGCGCCCCCCTGCAAACTTTAAATTTGCGCCCTCCCGTACTTTACAAAGGGACAGCGCACATAATGCTTATACACATAATGCTCCCTGTAGTAGTGGGACTTACACATGTAACGCCCCCTGCAGTAGTGATGCTTACACACGTAACGCCCCCTGTACAAGTGACGCTTATACAAGATGCAGTGATGTTTACACACGTAACATCCCCTGAAGCAGTGACGCTTACACACGTTATGCCCCCTGCAGCAGTGACGCTTACACGCGTAAAGCACCCTGTAGCATTGACGCTTACACACGTAACGCCCCCTGTACCAGTGACACTTATACAATACGCAGTGACGCTTACAAGCCTAACACCCCCTGCAGCAGTGACACACACGTAACGCACCCTGTAGCACTGATGCTTACACATGAAATGCACCCTGTAGCAGTGACGCTTGCACATGTAACGCCCCCTGTACCAGTGACGCTTACACACGATATGCCCCCTGTACCAGTGACGCTTACACATGTATTGCTCCCTGCAGCAGTGACGCTTACACACGTAACGCACCCTGTAGCATTGACGCTTACACACGTAATTCCCCCTGCAGCAGTGACGCTGACACACGTAACGCACCCTGTAGCATTGACGCTTACACATGTAACGCCCCCTGTACCAGTGACGCTTGCAGACGCAACGACCCCTGTACCAGTGACGCTTACACACATAACGCATGTACCAGTGATGCTTACATATGAACGTCCCCTGTGCCAGTGACGCTTGCACACGTAACGCCCCCTGTACCAGTTACGCTTATACAAGATGCAACGCCGCCTGAAGCAGTAACGCTTACACACATTATGCTGCACAGTCACACATACACCACATACACATATACATACACACACATGTACATACTGGGGGTCATTCCGAGTTGATCGCATGTAGCAACTTTTTGCTGCCCGTGCGATCAACTCGACACCACCTATGGGGGAGAGCTTTTTGTAATAGCAAGGCTGTGAACGCTTGTGCAGCCCTGCTATGCAAAAAAGTTTTGTGTAGAACTAGACCAGGGTAATAGTTACTCTGTGCGATCGATCCAGCGATGCAGGTCCCGGAAATTGACGTCAGACATCCACCCTCCAAACGCCTGGACACGCCTGCGTTCGCCAAACCACTCCCAGAAAATGGTCAGTTGACACCCTGGAACACCTTCCTCCTGTCAATCTTCTTGCGGTCGCCGCTGCGACAGCTTTCTTCGTTCGCGGTGTCGCTGCACGGCAACGACTGACGCCAGGCAGCGACGCACCTGCGCAATGCAGCCGCCGCGCATGCGCAGTTCCGACCCGATCGCACGGCTGCAAAGAAGTGCAGCTTGGCGATCGGATCGAAATGACCCTCACTGTACATACATACAGTCACACACACACACACACACACACACACACACACACACACACACACACACACACACACACACACACACACACACTCTCTCTTTCCAGCCACTTACATGAAAAAGTCTGGAAACTCGTCCTCCTGTGATGCAGCCTGGTCCCGTGTAGCTCCACACCTTATTCCTGCGAAGCTCCGCCCCTTTTAGATCCGCCCAGCACACTGTGACTGGCTGCACTGTGAGTATGTGACAGGGGAGGAGGGGAGGGGAAGAGGAGGCTTCATGATGCTGGCGCCGCTGCCTGTCATAGAGTTTGACAGGCGCAGCAGCCGGCATCAGCAGGGCAGGGGAACTCAGCACAGGAATGCAGAGCGGGTAGAGCACCTCTCCCCCCTGGCGCCTACCTGCACTGCATCCCTTTGCTGAGCGGTATGCGCCGGGCCTGGACCTACATCTGACTGCACATCAATGATTCAGGCATAATACAAAGTAAGTCCTATTATTTTCATATAGTGTCAGTATATTTGGGGGTAAGCATTGGGACGTGGGGTCCCCTGAACTGTTCTGTGTGGGCCACTCCGGAGCATCACACCCAAACACTTATAGTCACTATTTTTTCACTACTCCCTATGTGTGTTATTTTTTCCATGTACATTTCTCTCACCCACTTTATATCTAATTTTAAAACACTTTGTACACTCAGTAACTACCTCTACTTATCCTATACTTTATTACACCTCACTATTTTTTACTAGTGTGATGCCTTGGGGGGTTCGTGGCTGGGCTGATCTGGGGGTGCCCTGCGCCCCAATGTGAACCCCAAAGTGTTAGGGACTTGCTCAATAGAGCTGACCTCGACGCAGTGGGCAAGCCCATATCATTGGCCAATTATATGCTAACAACCTCCTATTATATATTATATATTGTAATTTACAGTAATGATTGCATAGTGCATCTGCACCCATGTCTTCCCCTGGAGTACCATAAAATCTTAGCAGATAGCACCTCTCATTACAACTACTAGTGTGTGCAGTCTAGACCCATTTCCTCTGTATAGTCTATACTATGTGTATATATACACACCTGAAGTCTGAGATTACTTCATTCTTGACTAACACCCCTCCACCACCTTCCCAACTGGTTTTAAGCAGGGACCTACATCTGACTGCACATCAATGATTCATGCATAATACAAAGTAAGTCCTATTATTTTCATATAGTGTCAGTATATTAAGGGGTAAGCATTGGGACGTGGGATCCGCTGAACTGTTCTGTGTGGGCCACTCCGGAGCATCACACCCAAACACTTATAGTCACTATTTTTTCACAACCCCATATGTGTGCTATTTTATCCATGTATATTTCTTTTTACCCACTTTATATCTAATTTTAAAACACTTTGTACACTCAGTAACTACCTCTGCTTATCCTATACTTTATTACACCTCACTATTTTTTACTAGTGTGATGCCTTGGAAGTTCGTGGCTGGGCTGATTTGGGGGAGCCCTGCGCCCCAATGTGAACCCCAAAGTGTTAGGGACTTGCTCAATAGAGGTGACCTCAACACGGTGGGCAAGCCCATATCATTGGCCAATTATATGCTAACAACCTCTTATTATATATTATATATTGTAATTTACAGTAATGATTGCATAGTGCATCTGCACCATTTCTTCCCCTGTAAGACTGAGAGATATTCACAATTTCGAGCGGAGCTTAGATAGAACGGAGGTGGAGTTGCAGGGGGTCACACCGGTAGACGAGGACAACCAGGTAGCCAGCTGGGTCACGGTTAGAAAGAAGAAAAAGAGGGGTAAGAAGGGTAGGCATGACATTTCTGAACTATCAAACCCGAATAAGTTTGTCCGAATGGACGAAGATTCGGTGGGTGATAGTGAGGAAATGAGGGGGCTGGAGGAAACCGTTCCCTCTAGCAACCAGAGGAGTGGTCCCCCCAGCTCAGATGGGAAAAAAGTGAGCAAGATACCTAGTCAGATCGTGGTAGTAGGGGATTCTATTATCAGGAAGACAGACAGGGCAATCTGCTACCGGGATCGTGATCGCCGTATGGTCTGTTGTCTCCCGGGTGCCCGGGTATGGCACATCGCGGACCGGGTAGAGAGATTGTTCGGAGGGGCCGGGAAAGACCCAGCGGTCTTGGTGCACGTTGGCACCAACGACAAAGTTAGTGGTAGGTGGGATGTCCTTAAGAAGGATTATAGGGACTTAGGCCAGAAACTAAAGGCAAGAACATCTAAGGTAATATTCTCTGAAATATTACCAGTGCCATGCGCTAGCCCAGGGAGGTAAATGTGTGGCTTAGAGACTGGTGTAGGAAGGAGGGGTTTGTGTTCTTGGAACATTGGGCGGACTTCTCAGTCAGGTGCCATCTTTTTTGTTGTGATGGACTGCACTTTTATGAGGAGGGGGCTGTGGTGCTGGGGGAAAGGATGGTCACAAGGTTAAAGAAGTTTTTAAACTAGGAGCCTGGGGGGAGGGTTTAGCTAGGACCTATGGGTCATGCAGTAAGAATAGTAAGGATGGTGGTAGCAAACTAAATGGGGGTGAAGGGGGGAGGGAAGAGCAGTCGGCAAAGATATTAACATGGGTTCTAACAAGGGTAGTACCAATGGTAAAGGTATTGCCATGATGTTAACTGACAATGACTGTGGGTCAGCACTAATGCATAATGAAAATGATGTCCATATAACAAGGAAAAACACTTATGTTGGGGGGGGGGGGGGGGTTCCGTAGGACTTAATGGATCGATCAGTGAAATTAGGAGGAAGGGCTGTATTAATTATGATGGTGGTGAAGAGGGAGGGAGGAGAATAACTGTCGGTTAAAGTAAGTACGAGAAGGCATCTATAAATAATGATAGGATATCATTAAAAAAGCAAAAGGACAAGGGAAATAGTATACTAAAATGTATGTCTGCGAACGCAAGAAGCCTATCAGGTAAAATGGGGGAATTGGAATTACTTGCATTAAATGATCAGTATGATATTATAGATATAACCAAAACGTGGTGGGATGACTCATGACTGGATTGCAAACTTGGAGAGATATTCACTTTCATGAGGGACAGAGGTAACAAAAGGGGAGGAGGTTTGTCTCTATGTTAAACCATCTCTAAAACCTTACTTAAAAGAGGTGATTTATGAAGGGACAGGAGATAACGTGGAGTCACTATCGGTTGAATTCTCAAGTGGAGATACTGATGCAAAAAAAAATTGTTATAGGCACATGCTACAAACAGCTGGACATTAGCATACAAGCGGAAGAACAACTATTGCAGCAAATTGAAAAAGCTACGGGATTAGGGGATATCCTAGTGATTGGGGATTTTAATTATCCAGATATAAATTGGAGTAACGATTCATGTGTAAAAGCTAGGGGTAACATGTTCTTAAATACGTTAAAGGATCACTACCTGTCTCAATTAACCGAGGACTCGACTAGAGTTAATACTATTCTGGATCTAGTAATTACCAATAATGTGGACATTATATCTAACACTAAAGTTGGGGGGACCTTGGGAAACAGTGATCACTATATGATCACATTTGACATCAGTTTCAAGAAACATAGCTATAAGGGATCAACCAAAACATTTAATTTTAGAAAGGCTAACTTCAGTAAGCTAAGACGTGCACTAAAGGACACTGACTGGGAAGTTTTGTTTCATGGTAAAAATACTACTGAAATGTGGGAGGCTCGATATCAACATTCGCAAATTCATTCCCATGACCAGTAAACGCAGGAGTACCAACCTCAAACCGATGTGGCTTAATAAGAAGGTAAAAGAAGAAATGCTTAAAAAGAGACGTGCATTTAAATCAAATTGAACGGTGGAATCTTTCCAATACTTGTTAATTCAGTGGGAGTGGAAGAACCCACATCTCACCAAAAGAAAAGAAATTCCTTTGTTTGGAGCACTCTTTTAAACATTAAATGTGAATTGAAATGAAAAATTGAATTTATTAATACTTAACTTTTATTATTCCTTACTTAACTAAAATTTGAAAGGGATTGGTATATATATCTCAAATTATTGTATCCCTATATAAACAGTGGTAGAATATAAAATAGGAGCAAAAACAATAGTGAATTATATATTGATGTGATTGCTCAAATAGTAAAATAAAAGTGATAGTAATCTATCCGACCATTCAGACAGACAGCAGCGGTGATTTTTCTATACTCTCATATGGTCAGAGGATTCATGGCCATTGGAGTATCACCAGTAAGTTCAGACTATTAATATGCGTCTGAGTTTCATCAAGCGGTGTACCTCTTTCTATATGAATTCATTGGATCGGCTAATCCCCCGACCTTAATCAAAATTATACACAAAGAAGGGACTGATCCTTTATCATGTAACAGAAATATTATCCATATCTAGTATTATGGCATATGTTGTATCATAATTGTATGGAGCAGATATAGATGCGTAAATAGCCACCTTGTATTGGGGCTAAATTCCAATCACTAAATAACAAGATCATATGAGTCAATAGACATTCAGTAACATTCAAAATAAACAGAGTATGCATTGCAATTCTGTAATTTGTTCAAAAATTAATAATCCAAGATCTGGAAGTACATTGCTACATAGTCAGTGGATGTGTTGTATACCAAATATGGAGGGAAGGGGGAAAAGAGAGACAAAAAGATAGACACTCTAGTCGAATGATCCCATCTGCTGTCCAACCTCATCCAAGAGCGGAGGAAAGATGAGAGTAGGACCGTCAACTGTGCCGTAGAAATGAGGAAACAGGTACTCTGGCTAAGGGCCCCGTCGTGGTGTTAGATAGGCCCTGATGCTAATAAGCCTTGCAGGGTCTAAATGCGCCACTTGAGCCCGAGCCAGGGCCGAAATATACTCTCAACAAAGATTATGAGTATTAAGTTAAAGATTATAAGTATTAAGATCAATACATCTGTTTTATTATCAAATTTAAGATATAGAAATCCTTATATTGGTATCTCTAATGTAAATATAACCACCTTGGTTGCACCTTGCCAATTGCCATATTTTTCAAAAAGCGGTATATACTTATTAAGAAAAAATTAAGAAAAAATTCTGGTAGAGATATACCCATATATAGACCGAAAAAAGGATAGTAGGCACTCCAGTTCACTATTCCCATCTGCTGTCTGGCCTCATCAATTAGAGCGGAGGACAGATGAGAGTGGGATCGTGGGCTGTGCCAAGAATTAAGGAAAAAAGCGGAGGGTACCTTGAAAACCCGTAGGTGGTGTTAGGCGGGCCCTGATGCTAATGAGCCTTGCAGGGTCCGGATGCGCCACCGGGTATCAACTGTCCGTCCGTGAAAAGAAGCAGGGAGAGAGGACAGGGATTGTGAGGAGTACCAGATCGTTGTCTCTGAAGTGTAACTCACTATACCTCACCGCCGGTCATGGCGGTCCGTAGATCCCAGCCGCTAGGTCATTAAAGGCTACTGCTGCTGGTCATGGTTTTCCCCGCTGCCGGCTTTTGGTCAGTGAATTACCACCGCTTGATGGCTGAACGCTGCTGCCGCTGATCACGTTCAGCCATCAAGCGGTGGTAATTCACTGACCAAAAGCCGGCAGCGGGGAAAACCATGACCAGCAGCAGTAGCCTTTAATGACCTAGCGGCTGGGATCTACGGACCGCCATGACCGGCGGTGAGGTATAGTGAGTTACACTTCAGAGACAACGATCTGGTACTCCTCACAATCCCTGTCCTCTCTCCCTGCTTCTTTTCACGGACGGACAGTTGATACCCGGTGGCGCATCCGGACCCTGCAAGGCTCATTAGCATCAGGGCCCGCCTAACACCACCTACGGGTTTTCAAGGTACCCTCCGCTTTTTTCCTTAATTCTTGGCACAGCCCACGATCCCACTCTCATCTGTCCTCCGCTCTAATTGATGAGGCCAGACAGCAGATGGGAATAGTGAACTGGAGTGCCTACTATCCTTTTTTCGGTCTATATATGGGTATATCTCTACCAGAATTCTTTCTTAATTTTTTCTTAATAAGTATATACCGCTTTTTGAAAAATATGGCAATTGGCAAGGTGCAACCAAGGTGGTTATATTTACATTAGAGATACCAATATAAGGATTTCTATATCTTAAATTTGATAATAAAACAGATGTATTGATCTTAATACTTATAATCTTTAACTTAATACTCATAATCTTTGTTGAGAGTATATTTCGGCCCCTGGCTCGGGCTCAAGTGGCGCATTTAGACCCTGCAAGGCTTATTAGCATCAGGGCCTATCTAAAACCACGACGGGGCCCTTAGCCAGAGTACCTGTTTCCTCATTTCTACGGCACAGTTGACGGTCCTACTCTCATCTTTCCTCCGCTCTTGGATGAGGTTGGACAGCAGATGGGATCATTCGACTAGAGTGTCTATCTTTTTGTCTCTCTTTTCCCCCTTCCCTCCATATTTGGTATACAACACATCCACTGACTATGTAGCAATGTACTTCCAGATCTTGGATTATTAATTTTTGAACAAATTACAGAATTGCAATGCATACTCTGTTTATTTTGAATGTTACTGAATGTCTATTGACTCATATGATCTTGTTATTTAGTGATTGGAATTTAGCCCCAATACAAGGTGGCTATTTACGCATCTATATCTGCTCCATACAATTATGATACAACATATGCCATAATACTAGATATGGATAATATTTCTGTTACATGATAAAGGATCAGTCCCTTCTTTGTGTATAATTTTGATTAAGGTCGGGGGATTAGCCGATCCAATGAATTCATATAGAAAGAGGTACACCGCTTGATGAAACTCAGACGCATATTAATAGTCTGAACTTACTGGTGATACTCCAATGGCCATGAATCCTCTGACCATATGAGAGTATAGAAAAATCACCGCTGCTGTCTGTCTGAATGGTCGGATAGATTACTATCACTTTTATTTTACTATTTGAGCAATCACATCAATATATAATTCACTATTGTTTTTGCTCCTATTTTATATTCTACCACTGTTTATATAGGGATACAATAATTTGAGATATATATACCAATCCCTTTCAAATTTTAGTTAAGTAAGGAATAATAAAAGTTAAGTATTAATAAATTCAATTTTTCATTTCAATTCACATTTAATGTTTAAAAGAGTGCTCCAAACAAAGGAATTTCTTTTCTTTTGGTGAGATGTGGGTTCTTCCACTCCCACTGAATTAACATGTATCTGGTACATATTCCTAGGAGCACCTCCAACGTCAAAATAGCCGCTGATGCGGGTTTAATTGGTTTTTTTGTTTAGTTGGTTTTCGTTATCAAATTAATTAATCATATTTAGTCTGGTGCAGGATAAACTCTGTTTGATCTTTCCAATACTACAAGGAATGCAATAAAAGATGCAAAAAAATAAGTGCAGCAAAAATAGAAAATGAAAAGCAAATCGCTATAGAGAGTAAAACCAATCCTAAAAAGTTTTTCAAATAGATAAACAGTAAAAGGTTAAAGGAGAATGCAGGTCCAATAAAAGATGAATTGGGAGTCTTGATCAATGACAACAGAATAAAAGCAGAAATACTGAACAAATTTTTTTTTCATCAGTATTCACCAGGGAAGAACAGGCGGTGGGAGTAGTTCATAAAGACAGCGACGATAATGACACATGGCTAGATACTTGCTTAAGTAAGGATGTAGTCAGGGAGAGACTAAGCAAATTTAAGATTAATAAATCACCTGGTCCAGATGG
This sequence comes from Pseudophryne corroboree, assembly GCF_028390025.1. Taxonomy (NCBI): domain Eukaryota; kingdom Metazoa; phylum Chordata; class Amphibia; order Anura; family Myobatrachidae; genus Pseudophryne; species Pseudophryne corroboree. The sequence goes on along the minus strand of NC_086454.1, from coordinate 156,995,731 downwards.
ACTTCATCCGAGGGTTCTTATGAAGCTTAAGTCACAACTAGCAAGACCCATATGCTTGATCTTCTATAGTTTAATTAGGTCAGGCATGATACCAAAAGATTGGTGTATAGCTGATGTAGTGCCATTATTTAAAAAGGGAACTATAAAAATCACCCTGGTAACTACAGACCAGTTAGTTTGACATACATAGTGGGGAAAATATTGGAAGGAATTTTAAGAGATAGCATAGAAAATTATCTGCAGGCTCCTAAGATTATTAGCATAAACCAGCATGGATTTGTGAGGGACAGATCATGTCAAACTAATTTAATTAGTTTCTACGAGGTGGTGAGCGACTATCTTGACCAGGGCAAGGCTGTCTATGTGGTCTAATTAGATTTTCAAAATCCTTCGATACAGTGCAGCACGGGAGATTAATTGTCAAATTAATGGAACTTGGTCTAGGAAGAACTATTTGTGCATGGATAAGTAATTGTCAGGATAACAGGGAACAGCGATTAGTGGCCAATGGGATGTTCTCCAGATGGGCACCAGTAGTCATCGGAATACCACAAGGGTCTGTACTAGGGCCACCATTGTTCAATATATTTATTAATGACCTAGGAACAGGCCTGGAAAGCACAGTGTCAATCTTTGTTGATGATACGAAACTGGGTAGGGTAATTAATTCAGAAATCAATGTGGAGTCTCTACAGAATGATTTATTTAAACTTGAAATCTGGGCATCAAAGTGGAGAATGAGTTTTATTATAGAAAAATGCAAAGTTATGCATTTTGGGACAAAAAAACAAACTTGCATCCTACACATTAAATGGGGAAAATGTTGGGGTAACATTAGTGGGAAAAGATTTAGGGGTACTCATAGATAATAAGCTTAACAACAGCACACAATGTAAAGTGCAGCAAAGAAGGCAAGTAAGGTCCTAGCGTGCATAAAACAGTGAATTGAGACAAGGGACGAGAGCGTATTCCTGCCACTGTACAAATCAAAAGCGAGCTACTAAATTGATTAAAGGGCTAGAGGCAGTAGATTACGAAGAATGCCTTACTATGTTGAATATGTATACTCTAGAAAAGAGGCGTCTAAGAGGAGACATTACTAATATCTTCAAATATTTAAAGGGGCAATACAAGGAGATATTAGGGGATTTGTTTATTAATAAAACTATGTATAGGACACGTGGGCATTAGCTGAGGCTACAGGAGAGAAAATTCCGTACACAACCTAGGAAAGGGTTCTTCACAGTTAGGGCAATAAAGATTTGGAACTCGCTGCCAGAGATGGTGGTAATGGCGGACTCTGTAAATACATTCAAAATCGGATTGGATAAATTTCTAACTAAGAAAGATATCCAAGGTTATAGCATTTAAAATAATGATATTTATAATCTAGGAGGTATATGAATTATAGTTGTTAATTAATCCGAAAAACTTTACTTTGGCAGGGACATGATAATGAGCTCAGTTCAATACAGAATATAGGTTGAACCAGATGGGCATTTTGCCTCTTTTCAACCTTGCTAACTATGTTACTATGTTACCGCTGGGCTGTAGGGTAATCAAGCTGTGTCCCAGCAGAGTAATTAGGTTTCAACCAGTTGTCAGCCTAATACATGTTCCACAAAATATACATTGATAAATCACCCAATGCGAATAATACAATTTTTAATCATGCCCACTACGATATACCCACTTCGCCTCTTACAATTATATAATGGAGAAAGCATTCTAGTAAGTGCCATGCAATAAGATACAATACATAAAAGACTACAACAATTAAATACACACATCAGGCCTGATTCTGAATCGGGCAAACTGCCAATGTCAGGCGCAGTGGAGTGTTTTTTCGTCTGATTTTGGGCCCGATTCAGACCTGATTGCTGTGCTGCAAATTACACTGTCCTGCAATCAGACAGTCGCCGCTCAGGGGGAGTGAAAATTCACCCCATGGAAGTGAGTGATTGCATGTGTACGCTGTGTGAAAATTCCCCTCAGTCAGCGGACAGCTACAAAACCATTCACATCACACTCACCATCGAATGTGTGTGCAGTCTGCACGTAGCTCAATACTTACTCCTCCAGTGAGAAGAAATCAGGCTGATCGGGGCCGGAGCTGTCGTCACACACCCACCTTGAAACCGCTTGGGAACGCCTGTGTTTTTACTGACACTCCCAGAAAACGGTCAGTTACCACCCACAAACGTCCTCAAAATCGTCAATCAAAATTTTAGTACCATCCTGTCGCTGCATACGCATGCGCAGTAGTTCGATAATCGCCCGCTGTGTGAAAATGCACAGCAGCGATCAGATCTGAATTGGCCCTTTGTTGTACAGGGTCGCAAAACAAATTTAGAGGCACAGTAGGCATACCTCCCAACTGTCCCGATTTTGGCGGGACAGTCCTGCTTTTCATGGTCTGTCCCGCTGTCCCACCCGTGGGCCGCAGTGTCCCGCGAGTGGGGGGGGCGGCAGTTGGGAGATCCCCCCCCCCCCCCCCATCACACGCTGCTTTCTTTTCCCCAACAGAGAGGGACAGGAGTCATGGCCACCAGCTCACTGAGTGCTGTCCATTCCCCCATAGTGACAAAACTGTGGGAAGGGAAGGCGTGGATTGCAATCGCGGCACTTGCCGCGATGCCATACCACCTTACAGCAATGCCATGATCCCTTACAGCGAGGCCCCATCACCAAATTTGAGCGCGCACCGCAGGCGCGTGTAACTAGCCCTCCTTCAGTAGCACAAAAGTTGAGAGGTATACAGTAGCAAAAATCTAAGTGGTGTTGCAACTTTTTAGCCGACTGAGGTTGGCTAAAAAGTCTCATGGATGTTGCATCTTATAGGAATGTCACAGGCATGCCACTGAAAACTGCTACATACAGAGATGCTCAACTGATCACATTGGAGGCATACTCAAGCGGAGAAATTGTGCCTGGATGGGGCTGCTGCAATTTTAGAGGGTGCGACTGATGATCAGATGGTAAGTCAGCATCTATAGACGCTGATAGTGGGGGTCTCGGTCCTTGCACATTCATATGCATGGATGTACACCAGGGAAGGGCAGCGACTGTGTCTGAATCAGGCCCACAATGTAAATAAATACATTTAAATTAGGAGTCAAAACAAAATATGCGGATATCAAGCAACCAATATTCCCCTTCCCCATGACAAAATACAAGCATTACAATACAAGCCACTGTTATACGAATACCAGCACCTATCTCAATGTTTCTATCAATATGGTGATTCTGAGGTTGCCATTTGTGATTTGCACATCCTAATATTGTTTTGTTTTTTTCTTTGCTTACCTACATCACATTATTTGATCACTTCCTCTCCTATTTAAGCATCTCACACCATATTACATTTTAGATATATGAATTTAGGTTCCAAATAAGGCATTTTTGATAGGAAGTTAGTGACCTAATTATTTCTTGTTTTCTGAGCAGAATTGGGATACAGGGGGTTATTCAGAGATGAAAGCTGATGGTTGCATACGCTTCTCCTCATATGCTGGCCTCCCATTAGATTGCGGACACATTGAGAGGCAGCCTCACACATGCATGTGTGAGGCCTCCTCCTGATGCGTCCGCAATCTAATTACGGACTCATTGGAACTAAGGTTGACCCCTGGCAGTGTAGCCTGGCTGCGCTGTCAGGTGATCAGTGGGCTTTTTTTTTTATCGGCAAGGCTGTGTGTGACATCACGCAGCTGCCCCAAAAATGGTCCCTGCCCACCCCGTTTGAACCGCCACCCCCCAACGCTGTGTCACCGCCCAAAAAAGCCCACCGATGGCCACCGTGAATGCTGTCAAAGTCAGAAAAATATCTCTATGCACACTACCATATTTGCACCTCACACAGGTCCGTGCTGCGCATGCGTACGCTCTCCCGTACGTGCGCATACTCACAGTCGCGGGCACCCGCAGGCGCACGGTATGCGTATTTACGGTAGAGTTTATGTGATCGTAGCGTGCGACTCAATCGTTACATATTTTCACTATATAATGTATTTTGTAGATCATGGTCCCTTTGATAGATTCTGAAAGTTTGGTTAATGTAGAATGTTCATGAACAGAGAAATCCCTCTTTGTTTGATACGAAGGGACAGACAGGAGTAATACAGTGGTGTTTAGTACCCATCGGAAGAGTATTTAATTAGCAATATTCCGGTGTTGGTTTGAAGCGGATTAATCGCTCGTGCGAATAGTTATGGACATAAGAAGTTTATGAACATTTACTGTATTTGCACTTACTTATCCATGCGGCGGGAAACCCAGTTTCCCTCCCACCTGAGCTGTTGGAAATAGTCACGGCCCACCTGTATGAATCAACCTATGACCTTTTGTTATAATGCGAGGAGGAATTCCTGTGTCCAATGAACAATGAGATTGTAGGGACCATTGAATTGTATTGTGTGTGGGGCATAAATAGACAAGCCGATCACATCCAGCTCTCACTCTTCAACGGTTATCATTGCTGAAAATCGGGAGCTGGATGTCCAGAGGCGCATGCGATCGTTTCCCCTTGTGCGTAAGTGTTTCTCCGCAACCATATTGTTCTTGCTGTTATTGTGGGCCATTTCTCTCTCTCTTCTCCTCTTTCTCTCTTATTTTCCCTTAAAACGTAATTGTATTGTATTGTATTTCCTGTGTAGTTATCTGGTTAGGTAGTCTATGTTATATTGTAGTGTATGACTTGTATTGTGTTAATTCTTTTGCAAGTATATCATTCATAATATATATATTAGGCGTTGGACCCTGAGCCCAGGTATCTGTGTATTTCTTATAGTGTTTAGTATTTTCAGAGCGTCGGTGACGCTCAAACAGCTTTTGAGTTAATAAGGTTACACTGTGTTACATCTACACCCTATCTCTACACTAAGGTTTTACAGCATATTACATTGTTTATGGTTTAGATTTAAAGGTTTAACATTGTGAGCGTCAGCGCCGCTGGTGATCTCCTCGTGGTCCCGAGCGTCCGCTACGCTATAGCGAATCATCACGTTAGATGGCAGCCAATAGCGTGCCTGCCTGTGATCTCTTGGCCGTGAGCGAACGTGACGCTTGAGCGTCTCGACTACGGCTAAGCGATTGTTACGCAACGAGCGTACCCTTACGGTACTTCATACGTAGATAGCGTACAGTGTTCTTAGACCTCATAAAGGGTATTATATACGATAAATATATAGCTTTATCAATTGGCGGCTCGCCCGTCCTTCACATATCTGCACTAGGTAATTTCAGCAGACATTATCCAGCAGCAAAGGGCGGGAGATCATATTCCTCGTAGTGCTGTTTGGATAAGCGTCTGCTTCGCTTAGTAAAGGGTGCTGAAGGAATCCGGGACCGGAGGTAAGAACAAAACGATAGTGTCCTTTTAAAACTGTTTATTTCTGTCTTGCGTACACACGCACGCATATCTGCATTTCTTTTCATTCGTGTATTTTCATATATCACTCTCCTGTTTGCCATTGTATAATTGATAAACGTACTAAGAGAGATTTTGTCGCTATTTCATAGTTAAAGTGTAAAAGTAAAGGGATAAAGTGTAAAGCGCACACACAACTCTACCTAAAGGTATAAAGAGAGATTGGTGTGGTGCTTGGTAGATGGTCAAGGATCATCTACATTGATAAAACGTGTTAGTTGTGTTACGGTAGACCAAGACTGGTGTACACGTGTCTCTAACAAAGGGAGACTCGCGTACGCAAAGGCCGACGCACGCAGCGTAAATTACGCAACGGAGCGTCTGGGTACGCCCACGTAACTCAAACAACACGCGATAAATAACGCAACAGGCGATAAATAGCGAAAATTTATTTTAACATTCGAAATTTAAATTAATAGATCCTTCTCCTAATTTGTAACACATCTGGTCTAAAGAGAAATTTCTGCGCAGAAATAGAAATAGAAACAAAAGTGTACATGTGGTGAGTGAGTGTTTTTACATACAATTTTGAGGTTGAACCAAAAGAAATCATCGAGTTCTCGTGAGGTACATACGTGTAAGTGACATGCACGGTGGCTAGGGAGGCATCCTTGGTTAAACATAAAATTTGAGCATTAGAGTATAGCAGACCAGGAGGTCATACTGTAGCAGACCAGGAGGTCATAGCAGACCAGCAGGTTCAGGTACAGCAGACAAGGAAGTCCGCTATACAGTCCACAGGCACAACACCTAAAAGGGTTGGTGCAACACCCATATAGGCCATACAAGCTCTTGCTGAAGGAATTCGCAGCCGCAATTTTCGATTCCGCTGGTCGCTCCGTACATAAGATTAGTTGCTTATGTGCTGAACGATTGTACCGCACGTAATTGTGTGCATTAGTAAACCTGACCGGTACTATTTGTGTACGAAGGTCATAAACGCTATTTGTACATTCTGACGTGATTTGTGTAATTTTTTATTTTTACAAAGGGAAGTTCGCTGGTCACTCAGGAATTATCCAACAACCTCACCTTTACTGGAAAGAGTAAGTGTTCTGCGGATATCCCTCGCATGTTCCAGTAAACAAAGGTTAAATAGGTGCCCTGGGTCGAGTACGCCAGCACCATATCGGTGTGATCAGGTCGTATTGGTCGGCGTGGGCAGAGTGAGTAAGGTGCTCGGTAAACCTTACCGTCAACCTATCGTGAATATCTTGGTTTTCTGTAAGGGTCCGTAACACCTGCAAATTATGGGGGCCAGTTGTTCAGGAAGGGGGCGATCAACCTCGGTTCGGGTTGATTCCATAAACCGACCAGTCGGGTCGGCAAGGTACGTAATGTGTGAAAAGTACGGAAGTCACACAGAAGCTTTATGTGATGAATGGGAGAGAATGACAGTACATGACGGGGAGAAATTCCCAAGAGTAGGTAGCTTCAGCACAGAAGTATTAACGAATTTAAGGAGAAGGATATGTCTCATTAAATCAGCAAAGAGACGAATCAAGCATTATGATTATTTGCAGTTGTGGCAACAGGAGGGTGACATACAGAGAGGATTGGCTCAGGCGGCGGGATCTGGCTCGATCAGGAAACTGATAGCCACGGCCCCACCGCCACCATACATATCAGGAGAGAAATTGGTTGCGGAGAATGACGCACTAAGGTGTAACAAACAAACACTTAGCAACTGTGTAAATGTTAAAGATAATGTTAACCAATTAACCAATGCAAGTATTAACCCGTGCAAGTTGTACCCTGTTTTGAACTTTCCTCAGGAGTGTGATCAAGAGGACGAATCGGCAACAATTTCAGCGCTCTCTCTAGCAGCCACCATAGCAGAGACCACAGTAGGCACAGCTCCACCCCCGAGATTAGTAACAAAGGCCCCTAGCGGAGGGATAGGTGAGGTCGTATCAACGGGTAAGTACGGCACCATACACTATGCTGAAACTATTTCACCACAGCCTGTAGAATCTACACAGAATGAGGTTGTTAGAGTTAATCCTGTTAAGGTAATAGTAGTTCCAAATGGGAAAACAGACACTTCAGGAGTCACTCCTGTTAGGAACATTGCCATGTATAGCCCATTTTCCCGAATGGAATTAAGGACCATAGTGTCTGAATTCCCTGACCCTAGAAAAGACTTAGTTGCCAGCCAAAAATACATCAGAGACCTAGGTAACACGGTAGAGCCCAACAACAAAGACTGGCAGATATTGCTGAGAGCATGTTTACCCTCCAATGTTGACGCAACTCAATTTTTAGCTGACTGTGGATTAGATCAGGATGTACCTCTTACAGATGTGTACAACAAAGACAACGTAAAAAGAATAAGTTTACAGTTAAAAGAGTATTTCCCAGCGGTAGTTAAATGGAACAAGATTTTCTCCATTAGACAGAAAGAGTCAGAAACTGCTGCAGAATATTTTCACAGGGCATTATTAGAAATGGCAAAATACACAGGCATAGAGGACATTAAAACAAACATAAACCATCGAGAAGTAGCAGTATCGGTACTGATGGATGGTTTAAAAGAATCATTAAAGACTAGGGTACAGACCACACAACCATGTTGGCGAGGTCTGTCTGTGGCTACTTTGAGAGAGGCTGCTATTGATCACGATAGGAACATCACCAGACACAGGGAACAACAAGGTGATAAGTTAATGGCAGTAAGTATACAGGCCTTGACCACAAAACAGCCTGTGTTAATATCACCAAACCCTGTGGGTAAGTCAAAAGTGGTAACATGTTATTCTTGTCACAAACAGGGACACTTTGCACGAGACTGTAGATCGAGAAATATACAAAAATCTTATCAACCCCCTAGACAACGACATGACACACGACATTGGGATCAGGGTCCGCAGAAACGGAGTTATGAGCCACATGCAGGGGAAACAAAAAGATATCCCCCGAACAGAGACTGGCAAGCCTCTGGTAGCTCCCAATTAACTCCATCACAAGTAGTTGCTGCCAGCGGGATTCAGGGAGGTCACCATACCCAATAGGGGTGTGGCCATACCTGTAATCTGCAGCCAGTAAAATTGATTGCAAGTCTTGGGAGTGAACCAGAAATTGCAATCAATGTAGCTGGTAAATCATTAAACTTTCTTGTAGACACAGGGGCGGCCAAATCAGTGATAAATTCGACAGTGGGCATGAGAACCACTGGTAAAACAATTCCAGCCATAGGGGTAACGGGAGTAGTCCAGCATTACCCTGTTAGCAAACCAGCCGAGATTACAGTAGGGCCGTTACATACCAAGCATTCCTTTTTGCTGGCTGCATCGGCACCGACTAATCTCCTGGGAAGAGACTTACTGTGTAAAATGGGGTGCGTCATTTATTGTACTCCTGAAGGTGTATTCTTGGACATACCTGAGAATCACGCTCAGGAAGTACGAGACATGTTAGACTCCCCATCAAAATTAATGTCACATACCATTATGACAAATAGGACTCCCTCCCAAGTAGAAGAAATGACATCTCAGATACCAGAGTCACTTTGGACTAAAGATGGACAAGACACTGGATTAATGGCAAACGTAGCTCCGGTAGTTGTACAAGTAAAAGATGGTAGGATAGCTCCAAAAATCCCACAGTACCCTCTGAAGCCAGAGGTGGAGTTAGGAGTGTACCCAGTAATAGAGCGCTTGCTACAACAGGGCATTCTGGTAAGAACGTCCAGCACTGCAAATAGTCCCATCTTCCCTGTGAAAAAGAGTGGGGGGAGGGGTTACCGGCTAGTGCAGGATCTAAGGGGGATTAACAAAATAGTTGAGAGTCAGTTCCCCGTAGTGCCAAATCCAGCTGTCATCCTAATGCAAATCCCTCCCACTGCGAAATTTTTCACTGTTATTGACCTCTGCTCCGCTTTCTTTTCGGTACCTCTGCACCCTGACAGTCAATATTTGTTTGCATTTACATACAGAGGAGTCCAATACACATGGACTCGATTACCACAAGGATTCATAGATAGTCCAAGTATATTTTCCCAGGCTTTGCATGATTGTTTACAGTCTTTCCAACCAGTGAGTGGATCAGTATTAATACAGTACGTGGATGATCTACTACTGTGTTCTGATTCATTGGAAGCATCCCTGAAGGATACGAAACAGCTCCTGTTTCATCTTTCAGACACAGGACACAAGGTTTCCAAAGACAAGTTGCAATTATGCCAAACTAAGGTAAAATATTTGGGACACTGTCTAACACAAGGACTGAGACACCTGACCGCTGATAGAATTCAAGCAATTAGAGACATGACTCTGCCACAAACCCAGCAACAGATCAGAACGTTTTTAGGAATGTGTGGGTATTGCCGTAACTGGATCCCAGGGTTTTCCATTCTAGCGTTACCCTTGCAGGAGATGGTCTCCTCAAACAAACCTGATCGGATTTCGCATACAGACGAGTCTGAGACAGCATTTGAGAGACTTAAACAGTGCCTAACGCAGGCACCAGCATTAGGTATGCCAGACTATGGGAAACCCTTTGAGCTGTACGGAACAGAAAGTGCTGGTTGCGCGGCAGGCGTACTAACCCAAAAGCACGGTGATGCCAGCAGGCCAGTAGCCTATTACAGCGCTCAGCTAGACACGGTAGCGCGATCCCTCCCCACATGCTTGCGAAGCGTTGCTGCGATAGCATTGCTAGTAACGAAAAGTGAAGACGTCGTGCTAGGTCACAACCTCACAATCCATACACCACATGCAGTGTCAGCCTTGTTAAATTCTGCCCAAACCAGACACGTCTCATCAGCGCGGTTTACAAGATGGGAATTGGCACTAATGGCCCCCGTAAACATCACCATAAGGAGATGCAGTGCATTAAATCCTGCAACATATCTCCCAGGTGTGCCTGGACAGGCACAAAGGGTGGAGGATGAGAGTGGTGGGGAAGGAGGATTTAATACAAAGGAAGACACACATGATTGTATGGAATATTTGACCCAAAATTTTACCGCAAGGCCTGACATCAGTGACAACCCACTGGAAGATGTAGAACTTATGTTCTACACGGACGGTAGTTGTCATAGACAGTCAGACTCGGGAGACTTGTGTACTGGATACGCAGTCGTAGATGACCAAGGCACCATAGAAGCAGAACCGCTAGGCCCACCTCACTCAGCCCAGGTTGCTGAACTGGTCGCCCTAACCAGAGCATGTGAATTGGCTAAGGGCAAATCAGCCAATATCTACACCGATTCTAGATACGCATTCGGGGTAGTCCATGATTTCGGAGCCCTATGGCGCCTCAGAAATTTCATGACGGCAGCTGGTACACCGGTAGCGCATGCAGCTCACATAAAAAGGCTTCTAACAGCGATACAGGAACCCGACAGAGTGGCTGTTATCAAATGTAAAGCACACACATATAGCCAGGACCCAGTATCACTTGGTAACAGCCGAGCAGACGAAGCTGCTAAGTTAGCAGCTGCTACCCCCAGACAGACAGACACCACACAACTGATGGTATTTAATACCATCAACACACAGAAGTTGTGTGAGATGCAAAATTTGTGTTCCACACAGGAAAAGGCAGTCTGGAAGGCAAAAGGATATGGCCAGGAGTCCTCAGGACTCTGGACGGATGGACACGGTAAACCAGTGGCCCCCAGAGCATACCTTCCATGTTTAGCTGAGGCAGCTCACGGGCTGACTCATCTGGGCAAGGAAGGGATGTGCAAGTTGGTAAGAGCATATTGGTGTGCCCCAGGATTTTCATCTCATGCGAGTAAAAGAGCAATGTCATGCCTTACCTGTTTGAGAAAGAACATCGGAAAGGCAATACCTACAGAACCATCTCATATCCCACCTGCCGGCGGCCCTTTCCAGGTAATACAGATTGACTTTATTCAATTACCCCCTTGTCGAAATTTGAAATATGTACTTGTTTGTATAGATGTTTTCTCAAATTGGGTCGAAGCATTTCCGGCGGCCACAAATACCGCTATGTTTACTGCTAAGAAAATTGTGCAGGAATTTGTATGTAGATATGGTATCCCTAGAATTATCGAAAGTGATAGGGGTACCCATTTTACAGGTGATGTCTTTCAAGGAATGTGTAAATTGATGGGAATTGATAGCAAGCTGCACACTCCATACCGTCCACAGGCGAGTGCGAAAGTGGAAAGAGTGAACAGCACTATTAAAAATAAACTGAGTAAAGTGATGACAGAGACAGGATTGACATGGCCAGAAGCTTTACCCATTGTACTGTACAGCATCAGAACCACTCCCAGGTCCCCCCTTAATCTGTCTCCCTTTGAAATCTTGTTTGGTCGACAACCGCATGTTATGATTAACCCTCAGGATGATTTGAAGTGTAACAATGAAGTGACTGTAAAATACTTGATTAACATGAGTAAACAGTTAAGGAATCAAAATTATAATCTGAAGTTAGTGATTCCTGATTTACCAGATAGTAATTGTCATGACATTGAACCTGGGGATTATGTAATGATATGGAATTTTCTACGCTCAGGTTGCCTTATTGACAGATGGGAAGGACCATACCAAGTCTTATTGACTAGCACTACAGCATTGAAGGTTGCTGAGAGAGAGACTTGGGTTCATTCGTCCCACTGTAAGAAGGTTGCTGATCCAGAGAGGTCCCGTGATAAGGAACAGACGGTAGAGGTTGTATCACTGGAGTGTCTGTTCCAGGAGGATTGAGGCGGCACCTGAGCATTGAAAATCACAAGACCAAAAGCAGTTGTCGATCCCCTGTTCCCTTTTATTGTTTTTCTCCAACTTCCCATCCCCTCTCCCTCAAATTATTTTTCCCCCCTTCTCATTCTTCTCCGTTTCCTCCTACAAGATGGACTTGCCCCAAGAGACTGTGATCCGGATTTTCCTGTTGACCATGATGTTGACCAGAGCAGTCTGTTCCGGCGAGAGTACCATGGAGGTCGAGAGAGGTTCTGGAATGGGTTCTGATGATAAAGATGGAGGCGTAGTTTTCCAAGAACAACTTAACCAACAAGTAAAGGCGAGTATCAGAAAACGATCCGATAGCATTGACCATAGAAGGAATTGTGAAGGATTGTTAGCTGAAGAAAACTGTATCTGTCGGCTCTGTAACAATGTCATTGAGGATGGGTGCATAAAGAAATGCCAATCCAGTTTTAATATCCATATGGACCGGCATCCATTGAGTGACTACCACTCCTTAGTGGGTAGTGTGTTAAATAAAACAGATTGTTGAGTATGCTCTCAAGTACCTCAAGGTCATAGCAAATCAGGGCTAGTACCATTTCCTTTAACGTTAGGGGAGGTACTTGAGTTAAGTGGTGGGAGACCGGTGGACAGGAGGTTTAATATCTCCAGCCCTCCTAGTTTGAAGCTCCACCAATACCATGTGGATAGGTCCCTATTATGTTTTAACATCTCCAATCCCCGAAAGCCGGGAAATTGGGAAGTGTCATGGAGTAATCAAACCATGACCTTTTCGCATAGAGCAGATAGAATGCCTACAGATACAGAGCTTATACGCCACATAGCCAGTAGAGGAAAATCTTTCCGGTATAGGTATACCTTAGGAAATAGGATTACGAGAGTTGGAGAGGTATCACCAGGATACTGTGCACATATCATACAACCTGATACGTGTACTAAGCAGATGGAAGAATTAGGGTTAGGAGATTTCACATGGAAGGTGTGTAATATGGTTATGTCCTACTCCGTCCCATATGTTCTCCCCGATGATGCATATTTCATATGCGGGAGAAAGGCGTATAAGTGGCTTGCCCCAAACTCTGAAGGATTGTGTTATATTGGAAAAGTACTGCCTGAAGTAATGACTGTATCACATGACAAAATGAAAGACATACACCGTGTTGCCCAAACTCCTTATACTCACACCCATTACGAGCACGTAGTTAAACGGCACCTGATAGAAAGAACAGAGCATCCGGCCTCTGACATGATCCATGAATCCACCGGGATTCAGTTTCTAATCGCGTTAGACATCACTCGTACCGCCAGAGGAGTGTTGAATTATAAATACATATCTGCGCTTGCAAATTTGTTAGATAATATCACTGAAATGTATGATGACACGTTTAGGTATACTGGAAGAGAACTTCAAGCTTATAAAACAGAACTGGTACAGCATAGAATGGTTCTTAATTACCTCACAGCAGTGACAGGCGGATATTGTGTCACACTGGCAACACAATACGGCGTGAAGTGTTGCACATATATTACGAATAGCACAGAGGACCCGGTCGAGGTCATAGACCAAAAGATGGACGATATTCTCCAACTGAAGTGGGAATTTCGCAGGAGACACAATCTCACTCTTGCTGCAGTAGGTAATGAGCTGACTGGTTGGGTGTCATGGTTGAACCCGCGAAATTGGTTCTCTGGTTTAGGAGACTGGGCTCAAGGAGTCATAATGGATGTTGGGAAGTTTCTCCTATGTATCTTAGGTGTTGTCATATCAATTGGTTTGATATTTAGATGCGGTCAGGCTTTAATGAAGTGCAATCGTCGTACTAGGGTAATGAGTCTGAGGAGTGAGGAAACTGTAATTCCAATGGATCTGATTTATGACCCAAATGTAGAAACAATGATGTGATGAAAATGCGATTTCTACGGTCCGTTTCTTTCACCTGTTTTTCCGTTTCCTCCAAGGTAAAAAGACCCACTTGGACGAGGAATTTGATGAGCCGATATACAGACAACAGATGGATTAAAGAAGAAGTTTTGACAACCTTATACACAGATTTTTGATGAACTATGCCATGGATCCCCAGTTTCCCTAGAAATTTTAAAATTACGCTAGCCCAACACTTTTGTAAATCTATGGACATTGACAGCTTTTGCTCGCACCTTATGGGCAAAAGCACAAAGAAGACTGCATTCAACAGACACCAAACAAGACCTCAATCGACGAATGTACATTTACCTGACATAGAATACCACCGCATTTACCGTAATTATGTCTTTTCTTCATTTCTACAACCCTCAGGTAATGACACACATAGTCGATAGGGAATACAGGCACAGATATCAGCAATCACATATCTCCCCCATTCATGTATCATCAACTAAAATGTGCTCCCCCATTTTGTTACAACCAAAGCCGAAAAGAGCTCGGTAAAGTTTGACAGCCCATCCACAGACCCGTACCACGGGATAAGAAGGAATTCAAATGTATACTTCGCAATGCCTCGAAGCTTGATGTACCACACGTACGGCACGATGATACATGACCCCCCCCCCCCAAACATGGATTCATACACACATGCTTCTGCTATCTCACTAGGTCATACCCTTTTCCTACCTTCCCCTCTCCTCCCCTACCCAACCATGTAAATGTATTAACCCCTGACATATATTTTTCTCTTTTTGAAATGTTTTAGAAAGTGGCAGTTATTGTTGACTGCCAAAGGGTGGACTGTCAAAGTCAGAAAAATATCTCTATGCACACTACCATATTTGCACCTCACACAGGTCCGTGCTGCGCATGCGTACGCTCTCCCGTACGTGCGCATACTCACAGTCGCGGGCACCCGCAGGCGCACGGTATGCGTATTTACGGTAGAGTTTATGTGATCGTAGCGTGCGACTCAATCGTTACATATTTTCACTATATAATGTATTTTGTAGATCATGGTCCCTTTGATAGATTCTGAAAGTTTGGTTAATGTAGAATGTTCATGAACAGAGAAATCCCTCTTTGTTTGATACGAAGGGACAGACAGGAGTAATACAGTGGTGTTTAGTACCCATCGGAAGAGTATTTAATTAGCAATATTCCGGTGTTGGTTTGAAGCGGATTAATCGCTCGTGCGAATAGTTATGGACATAAGAAGTTTATGAACATTTACTGTATTTGCACTTACTTATCCATGCGGCGGGAAACCCAGTTTCCCTCCCACCTGAGCTGTTGGAAATAGTCACGGCCCACCTGTATGAATCAACCTATGACCTTTTGTTATAATGCGAGGAGGAATTCCTGTGTCCAATGAACAATGAGATTGTAGGGACCATTGAATTGTATTGTGTGTGGGGCATAAATAGACAAGCCGATCACATCCAGCTCTCACTCTTCAACGGTTATCATTGCTGAAAATCGGGAGCTGGATGTCCAGAGGCGCATGCGATCGTTTCCCCTTGTGCGTAAGTGTTTCTCCGCAACCATATTGTTCTTGCTGTTATTGTGGGCCATTTCTCTCTCTCTTCTCCTCTTTCTCTCTTATTTTCCCTTAAAACGTAATTGTATTGTATTGTATTTCCTGTGTAGTTATCTGGTTAGGTAGTCTATGTTATATTGTAGTGTATGACTTGTATTGTGTTAATTCTTTTGCAAGTATATCATTCATAATATATATATTAGGCGTTGGACCCTGAGCCCAGGTATCTGTGTATTTCTTATAGTGTTTAGTATTTTCAGAGCGTCGGTGACGCTCAAACAGCTTTTGAGTTAATAAGGTTACACTGTGTTACATCTACACCCTATCTCTACACTAAGGTTTTACAGCATATTACATTGTTTATGGTTTAGATTTAAAGGTTTAACATTGTGAGCGTCAGCGCCGCTGGTGATCTCCTCGTGGTCCCGAGCGTCCGCTACGCTATAGCGAATCATCACGTTAGACGGCAGCCAATAGCGTGCCTGCCTGTGATCTCTTGGCCGTGAGCGAACGTGACGCTTGAGCGTCTCGACTACGGCTAAGCGATTGTTACGCAACGAGCGTACCCTTACGGTACTTCATACGTAGATAGCGTACAGTGTTCTTAGACCTCATAAAGGGTATTATATACGATAAATATATAGCTTTATCAATGCGATCGTAATGTGCGTGTCCACTGCGCATGTGCCATTTGCCGCCATTGGCAAACTGCGCTGCTGGCAGCATTAGCGGCCGGGGTTGAATGATCCTCACAAAGTTTTCAAATATACAGAAAGCAAATATCACTCTCTATGTATTTGCCTCAAGTGTAGGAACACAGCAGCATCAAACACAATTTTCCACCAAGAGCGCAGAGACAGGTGCTGGATACTGAGCACTGGTACATCGCACTGAATAGCTGATTACTGCTCATCATGTGATGAGGCCAAAAGGTTGCACCGCGGTGGCTGTATGACTAAGCTAAGCGACACAAGTGTGCGGCACAAACACCTGGTCAATCTAGGAGTGGCACTACAGTGGCAGACAGGATGGCACTTAAAAAAACTAGGCCCCAAACAGCACATGATGCACAGAAGAAAAAGAGGTGCAAGATGGAATTGTCCTTGGGCCCTCCCACCCACCCTTATGTTGTGTAAGCAGGACATGCACACTTTAACAAACCAATCATTTCAGCGACAGGGTCTGCCACACGACTGTGGCTGAAATGACTGGTTTGTTTGGGCCCCCACTATAAAAGAAGAAATCAATCTCTCCTTGCACAAACTGGCTCTACAGAAGCAAGATGTCAACCTCATCCGCATCCTCATCCTCCAGTTCCTCACCCCTTTCCCTGTATACATCCTCCTCCTCAGAGTATTAATTTGTTTCCACTGGAATCCACCATCACAGATCCTTGTGTACTGGAGGCAATTGCTGGTCAAGGTTTTCCCGGAGGAATTTATAATTAATTTTGATGAACATCATCTTCTCCACATTTTGTGGAAGTAACCTCCTACACCGATCGCTGACAAGGTTACCGGCTGCACTAAACACGCTTTTGGAGTACACACTGGAGGATCGGGGGGGGGGGGGGGGGGGGGGCAATTTAGGTAAAATAAAGCCAGTTTGTGCAAGGGCATCCAAATTGCCTCTTTTTCCTGCCAGTATACGTACGGACTGTCTGACATGCCTACTTGGATGCTGTCACTCATATAATCGTCTATCATTCTTTCAGTGGTGACAGAATCATATGCAGTGAAAGTAGACAGCAATCGTTGGCAGGTCCTTCAGTCTGGACCAGATGTCAGCACTTGCTCCTTACTGCCCTGCATCACCGCCAGCGGGTGGGCTAGGAAATCTTATCCTTTTCCTCACAGCCCCAATTGTGGGAGAAAATGAAGGAGGAGCTGTTGATGAGTCACGTTCCGCTTGATTTGACAATTTTCTCACCAGCAGGTCTTTGAACCTCTGCAGACTGTAAACCTAGTATCGAGCACGGTGGTCAAAATGTAGTGCTCTGATTTCAACAGATTGACCACCCTTGAATCCTGGCAAAGCGAATGAAGGGCCCCATCCACAAGTCCCACATACTTTGCAGAATCGCTCTGTCTTAGCTCCTCCTTCAATTTCTCCAGCTGCTTCTGCAAAAGCCTGATGAAGGGAATGACCTGACTCAAGCTGGCAGTGTCTGAACTGACTTCACATGTGGCAAGTTCGAAGGGTTGGAGAACCTTGCACAAGACGGAAATCATTCTCCACTGCGCTTGAGTCAGGTGCATTCCCCCTCCTTTGCCTATATTGTAGGTGGACGTATAAGCTTGAATGGCCTTTTGCTGCTCCTCCATCCTCTGAAGCATATAGAGTGTTGAATTCCACCTCGTCACCACCTCTTGCTTCAGGTGATGGCATGGCAGGTTCAGGAGTGTTTGATGGTGCTCCAGTCTTGGGCACGCGGTGGCTAAATGCTGAAAGTGGCCTGCAATTTTTCAGGCCTCATCTCCTGCACGCCCCGTAATTTTTCAAAAAATTCTGCACCACCAAATTAATTGTATGTGCAAAACATGGGACGTGCTGGAATTTAACCAGATGTAATGCACGCACAATATTGGCCACCACAAATCCCCAGGAGAGTCTAATTGGGGTAAACCATTGTGCAATGATGTCACTCAGTTTCCGTAAGAGGTTGTCAGTGGTGTACCTCTTACGGAAAGCGGTGATACATAGCGTAGCCTGCAGAGGAACGAGTTGGCGTTTGCAAGATGCTGCTACTGGTGCCGCTGCTGTTGTTGCTGCGGGAGGCAATACATCTACCCAGTGGGCTGTCACAGTCATATAGTCCTTAGTCTGCCCTGTTCCACTTGTCCACATGTCCGTGGTTAAGTGGACAGTGGGTACAACTGCATTTTTTAGGACACTGAGGACACTTTTTCTGACGTCTCTGTACATTCTTGGTATCGCCTGCCTAGTGAAGTGGAACCTAGATGGGATTTGATACCGGGGACACAGTACCTCAAACAATTATCTAAGTCCCACTGAACTAATGGCAGATACCGGACGCATGTCTATCACCAACATAGCTGTCAAGGCCTCAGTTATCTGCTTTGCAAAAGGATGACTGCTGTCATATTTCATCTTCCTCACAAAGGACTGTTGTTCAGTCAATTGCTTAGTTGAAGTAGTACAAGTGGTCTTCCGACTTCCTCTCTGGGATGACAATCGACTCCCAGCAGCAACAACAGCAGCGGCAGCAACAGCAGGTGAACCACTTACGGATCCTTCGGAGGAATTCCGGTTACGAGAGGACTCCTCAGTCTTGCCAGTGACATGGCCAGCAGGATTACTGACGTTCCTGACTGAGGAGGAAGTTGATGTTGAGGGAGTTGGTGGTGTGGCTTGCAGGAGCTTGGGTACAAAAGGAAGAAGGGATTTAGATGTCAGTGGACTGCTTACATTCTTACCCAAAGTTTCACAACTTCACACTGACTTCTGATGAATGCGCAGCAGGTGACGTATAAGGGAGGATGTTCCTAGGTGGTTAACATCCTTACCCCTACTTATTGCAGATTGACAGAGGCAACACATGGATTGACACCTGTTGTCCAGATTTGTGGAGAAACAATTCCACACCGAAGAGGTGGCTATTTTGGTATTTTGCCCAGGCATCACAATGGGCTTCTTCATCCCACGGACAACAGATGTCTCCCCCGGTGCCTGATTTAAACAAACCACATCACCATCAGAATTCTCATCGTCAACTTCCTCCTCCCCATATCCTCATTCTGGTGTACTTCAACAGTGACATCTTCAATTTGAATATCAGAAACTGGACTATGGGTGCTCCTTCCAGCACTTGCAGGGTGCGTGCAAATGGTGGAAGGAGCCACCTCTTCCCGTCCAGTGTTGGGAAGGTCAGGCATCGCAACTGCCAACACACTTGGATTCTCCTTGGGGATTTGTGATACCGTCTTAGGGGTTCACTACGGCTGGCCGGCGGTCGGGCTCCCGGCGACCAGCATCCCGGCGCCGGGAGCCCGACCGCCGGCTTACCGACAGCTTGGCGAGCGCAAATGAGCCCCTTGCGGGCTCGCTGCGCTCGCCACGCTACGGGCACGGTGGCGCGCTACGCGCGCCACACTATTTTATTCTCCCTCTATGGGGGTCGTGGACCCCCACGAGGGTAAATAAGTGTCGGTATGCCGGCTGTCGGGCTCCCGGCGCCGGTATACTGAGCGCCGGGAGCCCGACCGCCGGCAAACAGAAGACCACCCCGTCTTAGAATGCACAGTTCTTTTCTGTGCTTTTTCCAGCTCAACTCTTATAAATTTTCTAGCGGGAGGATGAGGGCTTCCATCGTCCTGTGAAGCTTAACCACTAGTCATGAACATAGGCCAGGGCCTTAGCCATTCCTTGCCACTCCGTGTCGTAAATGGCGTATTGGCTAGTTTACATTTCTCCTCAGACCTTTTAAATTTATATTTTTAGTTCTTTTTACTGAACTTTGTCTTTTTGGATTTTACATGCCCTCTGCTATCACATGGGTCATCGGCCTTGGCAGACGATGTTGATGGGATTTCATCATCTATCTCATGACTAGTGGCAGCAGCTTCAGCACTAGGAGGAAGTGGTTCTTCTTGATCTTTCCCTATTTTATCCTCCAAATTTTTGTAATCCATTATTTTTCTGGAGTTATATAACAATATGCGGTACAGGAGAGCGTACCTCCACACCAAACAGGGTAAACCCTGTGAAAATTATTTGGATTAAATTTAATAACCCCTTTATTTGGAGTAAATAATATACAGCACAGGACAGCACCACTGAACTTATATGGCAGCACCACTGGACTGGACTTATACGGAATTATATGGATTTATATGAAATTATACGGCAGGATCACTGGATTTATACAGCAGTACCGCTGGACATATTCGGCAGTATCAATGGACATATACGGCAGTATTAATGGACATATACAGCAGTATCAATTAGTGGTGTGCACCGGAAATTTTTCGGGTTTTGTGTTTTGGCTTTGGATTCGGTTCCGCGGCCGTGTTTTGGATTCGGACGCGTTTTGGCAAAACCTCCCTGAAAATTTTTTGTCAGATTCGGGTGTGTTTTGGATTCGGGTGTTTTTTTTTACAGAAAACCCTCAAAAACAGCTTAAATCATAGAATTTGGGGGTCATTTTGATCCCAGAGTATTATTAACCTCAATAAGCATAATTGCCACTCATTTCCAGTCTATTCTGAACACCTCACAATATTATTTTTAGTCCTAAAATTTGCACCGAGGTTGCTGGATGGCTAAGCTAAGCGACCCAAGTGGCCGACACAAACACCTGGCCCATCTAGGAGTGGCATTGCAGTGTCAGACAGGATGGCAGATTTAAAAAATAGTCCCCAAACAGCACATGATGCAAAGAAAAAAAGAGGAGCAATGAGGTAGCTGTGTGGCTAAGCTAAGCGACCCAAGTGGCCGACACAAACACCTGGCCCATCTAGGAGTGGCACTGCAGTGTCAGACAGGATGGCATATTTAAAAAATAGTCCCCAAACAGCACATGATGCAAAGAAAAAAAGAGGTGCAATGAGGTAGCTGTGTGGCTAAGCTAAGCGACCCAAGTGGCCGACACAAACACCTGGCCCATCTAGGAGTGGCACTGCAGTTTTCTAGCGAGAGGATGAGTGCTTCCATCCTCATGTGAATCTGAACCACTAGCCATGAACATAGGCCAGGGTCTCAGCCGTTCCTTGCCACTCCGTGTCGTAAATGGCATTTTGGCAAGTTTACGCTTCTCATCAGACGCTTTTAATTTTGATTTTTGGGTCATTTTACCGAACTTTTGTAGTATACTTGACGACACAGAGGTAGAGCAGTGGACTACTGTACCGTACTGCTATATATATACTGGTGGTCACAGCAACATTCTGCACTGTCCCCTCCTACTATATACTGCGCACAACTAAAATGCAGCACAGGTATGGATGCATAGTATACTTGACGACAGAGGTAGAGCAGTGGACTGCTGTACCGTACTGCTATATATATATACTGGTGGTCACAGCAACATTCTGCACTGTCCCCTCCTACTATATACTGCGCACAACTAAAATGCAGCACAGGTATGGATGCATAGTATACTTGACGACACAGTGGTAGAGCAGTGGACTACTGTACCGTACTGCTATATATATACTGGTGGTCAGCAAAATTCTGCACTGTCCTCCTACTATATATGCTGCGCACAACTAAAATGCAGCACAGGTATGGATGGATAGTATACTTGATGACACAGAGGTAGGTAGGGCAGTGGACTACTGTACCGTACTGCTATATATATACTGGTGGTCACAGCAAAATTCTGCACTGTCCTCCTACTATATATACTGCGCACAACTAAAATGCAGCACAGATATGGATGGATAATATACTTGATGACAGAGGTAGGTAGAGCAGTGGACTACTGTACCGTACTGCTATATATATACTGGTGGTCACAGCAAAATTCTGCACTGTCCTCCTACTATATATACTGCGCACAACTAAAATGCAGCACCGGTATGGATGGATAGTATACTTGACGACACAGAGGTAGGTAGAGCAGTGGACTACTGTACCGTACTTGCTATATATATACTGGTGGTCAGCAAATTTCTGCACTGTCCTCCTACTATATATACTGCGCACAACTAAAATGCAGCACAGGTATGGATGGATAGTATACTTGACGACAGAGGTAGGTAGAGCAGTGGACTACTGTACCGTACTGCTATATATATACTGGTGGTCACAGCAAAATTCTGCACTGTCCTCCTACTATATATACTGCGCACAACTAAAATGCAGCACCGGTATGGATGGATAGTATACTTGACGACACAGAGGTAGGTAGAGCAGTGGACTATTGTACCGTACTGCTATATAATACTGGTGGTCAGCAAAATTCTGCACTGTCCTCCTACTATATACTACAATGCAGCACAGTTATGGAGCGTTTTTCAGGCAGAGAACGTAGATATTTTCAGCACAGTGAGCACAGATATTTGCAAGCACACTGACCACATATATTTGCAGCACACTGAGCACAGATATTTGCAGCACACTGAACACAGAAACTGAGAGAACGCTGCACATCCTCTCGCTATCATCTGCAATGCACGTGTGAAAATGGCGGCGACGCACGGCTCCTTATATAGAATACGAATCTCGCGAGAATCCGACAGCGGGATGATGGCGTTTGGGCGCGCTCGGGTTAACCTAGCAAGGCGGGAGGATCCGGGGCTGCCTCGGAACCATGTAAAATGGGTGAAGTTTGGGGGGGTTCGGATCTCGAGGAACCGACCCGCTCATCACTAGTATCAATGGACATATACAGCAGTATCACTAGACATATACGGCAGTATCACTGGACTGGATCTATACTCCAGTACCACTGGAATTATACGGCAGGATCACTGGACTTATACGCCAGTACCACTGGAATTATATGGCAGGATCACTGAAATTATACGGCAGGATCACTGGATTTATACGAGGACATCACCACTGTGACTGGACTGATGCAGCACAAGACATCACCACTGGACTGATGTAGCACAACACAGCACCACTGGATTGGACTTATACAGCAGCACTGGACATATGGCAGCAGAGGACACCACCACTGTCACTGGACTGATGCAGCACAAGACACTACAACTGAGAACACTGAGGACAGAGACATGTCCTCTCTCTACACTCTCCAATGCCGGAGTGAAAATGGCGGGGACGTGCAGCTCCTTATATGGAATCCAAGCCTAGCGAGAATCCGACAGCAGGATGATGACATTTTGCCCCGTTCTGGTTTCCGAGTTAGGCGGGAAAACCCAAGCCTGACTCGGATCCGGGCTCGTGACTGAAGTCCCGGGGGGGTTCGGTTCTCTGAGAACCGAACCCGCTTATCTCTACAACAGATCAAACACAGTAGGATGGAATATCATTGTAACAATATAGAACACCTGTATTATCCAGTTAGTAGGGGCAAATTATTAGCTATGTAGCAAAACTGAACAAAAAATACAGTATATTAAAAAACACTAAATACTAGGGGTGTACGCCAGCCATTTTTTGGGTTTTGTGTTATGGTTTTGGATCTGTGTCTCCTTAGCGTTTTGGATCTGTATTGGTTTTGCCAAAACCGCCCTTGCGGGTTTTAGTTTTGGATCTGTATTTTTTTTTAAATCATAAAAACAGCTAAAATAACAGAATTTGTGGGGGTTTTTTTTTGTTCCTACAGTATTATTAACCTCAATAACATTAATTTCCACTCATTTCCAGACTTTTCTGAACACCTCACAGCTCACAATATTGTTTTTATCCAGTGTAGGCCAAAAGGTTGCACCGAGGTAGCTGGATGGAGCAGCAGCAGCCCTTGGATGCATATACTAGGAGGACAAAATATTTTTTAAAAATAATGTATTTAAGAAAACCACGCATTAGGCAAGGCTCAGTTCAAAAAAAGATGATTAAGGTAAAGAATTAAAAAAAGACAATATTTTAGATTTAATTTAATTTTATTTTAATTTTCATTTTATTTTATGGATAAAGTTCTTAATTTCCTCAAATATATCTTTGATATGCAGAAAGTTCATTATACAAGTGTGGAGAGTTTATTTATATTATTTTTATTTAAATTTCAATGCGCGACTGACAGGGGGAGTGCAGCGCTGATCAACTGCTATAGAGTTCAGGACCGATTGGCCATGGAGGTGATGAGGCGGAAGCGCAGTGAGGAGACAACTACGGGCAGCGACGGGCAGCAGGTGGAGATCCTATTACAGAGGAGAACACACAGGATGCAATAAGCCAGATACCGCAGCGGAAGAGGTTAGTACATCCCGCCCCCTTGCCCGCCCTTCCCTCACCCGCTGCACACCCACACTCGCCCCTCCACCACCCATGGTGTCCCAGCACCCGCCCCTCCCCACCCAAGGCGTGGAGCCTACAGACCCCTACCCAAACTGCGGCACCCCCACACCCGCCACTCCACCACCCGCAGCACCTATGGACCCCATCCCCCATCCGCTTCAACCCCGCTCCTCCCCCACCCACTGCACCTCCTGACCCCCTACCCCACTCGCAGCACCCCTGCACATGCCCCTTCCCTACCTGCAGTGCCTCCGTAACCACTCCCCAACACGCGGCACCGCCATCCCTCTTCCACCCACAGCACCTCCGGAACCTGACCTCATCCATGGCCCCCACTTCTCCACCCCTCCCTCACTTGCAACACCTACCAACCACCTCCCCTACCCACAGCACCTCCTGCCCCCTTCCCCCATCCGCCGCCCACCCGCAACCCCTCCCCCACCTGCAGCATCTACAGACCCCATCCGCAGCACCCTGCAACCACTCCTCCTCCACCCGCAGCACCTCTGCAACCCCTCCCAAAACCCATCCCACCCGGCTCCCCCGCTCCTTCCCCCAAATGCTCCCCCCTGCACCCACCCCTCCCCCATGAACAGCACCTCCAGACCCCCTCCGTCATCAGCAGCTTTCCGCACCCGCCACTCCCCCTCCAGCAGCATCTACATACCTCCTCCCCCATCCGCATCCCCCGCCCACCTGCCCCTCCCCCACCCGCAGCACCTCTGGAACCCCTCCCCCATCTGCGCCCCCGCAGCACCCACCCCTCCCCCCGCAGCACCTCTCGACCCCCTCCCCCATCCGCACCCCCTCTGCAATCACCTCTCCCCCACCCGCGGCACCCCACCCCTCCTCCACCCACGGTGGCTCAGGGCTCCCTCCCCCACACGCGGTACCCCCACACCTGCCCCTCCCCCACCCACAGCACCCCCGCAACCACCCCTCCTTCACCCCTGGCACCTCCTCCCCCATCCGCGTCTCTCATGCACCCGCCACTCCCCCAACCACAGCACCTAATAGGTGATTTATCGTGCCCTGCGTGCTATATTCACGCCGTCACATTAAGGGACTACGGCCCCTTAACCATCCCACACCCTTTGTCCGTGCAATATTTAACCACTAACAAAATTATTATGATTGGAGGTAATACTCCATATAATAAAAATATTGCATGCCCCCAGGGCGTGCAAGGGTTAGAGGGGAGTAGCCCCTTAAGGCGGAGTGATAAGCACCCGTAGGGCGTGATGAATCACCTAGTTAATAATATTCATTTGAATTAATCACAATGTGATGATAAGAATAATTATGAAAATAGGACAATAAGTTATAACATAAGAATATGAGCTATGGACACTGCACCCTGAAATGGATGAACCACGTCTGGATGTATATTGGGAGGATACAACACAAAGTATAAAAAAAAGATGTCTTTTATTTTGGGTGGACTGACAGAACACCCCTAGATGGACGGAGCAGCTGTAGTCCCTGAATGTATACTGGAATGACACAGCACGCAATATTAGTTTAAATAAAAAAAAAAAAAAATATATATATATATATATAGATTTATATCACACACTGCTGTTACAGTTTCGCACATATTAGTTAAAAATATGTAGAAGTATTTTTTATATCACACACCGGCGGTTACAGTGTCGCACAAATTAATCAGAAATACATATAATATTACACACTGCGGTTGACTTCACCAACAGCGTCGCACAAATGAGTCAGAAATATGTATAATAATTAAACACTGCGGTTGACTTCACCGACAGCATCGCACAAATGAGTCAGAAATATGTATAATAATTATACACTGCGGTTGACTTCACCGACAGCATCGCACAATGCGTGTATGAGTAGAAAATAATATAATGCGGTCTGACCGGCAATGTCACAGTACTAAAATTAATATTGTATAGTACACTGGGGTACAGCACAAAAAAAATATATATATATATTCAGATCTACCGGAGAGTGCGGACAGTAGCAGGGATTGTCTGTTCTTCGCTGCAAGGAAGCCTAGCAGCAAGGTGAAGGAAAAAATTCAGTTGCGCCCAACTTGTTTTTCTTAATCGGGCGCGCTGGCAGAGCGGGCTTTCCACTGAGAGGGGAGGCGGATATGTAAGGCACTCCTTCCCCTGTTGTCTATTCTTCAGAGCAGCAGCCATGTTATTTGTTTACAGTCTGCACTACATCAGGTTGAGGAAATCTCATTAAGGCTTTTTTTTTAGCGCTGGCTCATAGATAAGAGCACTGCTGTTAGAGGATCTTCTGTAAATAACAATATGAAAATAATGACATATATATTATCTTCCAAGGGACGGGGCTGACAGGTCCTATGGAGGAGGGAGCATCAGAAGTATTAACCGTGTCACAGATCAACCTGTCTCAAAAGTTGGTGGTGTGGGGTTTATAAATATCTGGCTGTTTTTTAATTATTATTTTTTTGCTAATTCTTTATTCTATTCCAGCTGTGTGGCTAGGACCTATTTTCATTGCTCCCCATATACCTGTGGCCTTTCTCCATCTATGCTAATAGAGTGAAAGCACTGCTGTTTGGAGTGTGTGTGTGAGGGTTGGACAAGGTGTTTAAAGTACCAACCAAGAACACAAAAATATGCTATGTATGTTCAAAATATGAGAAAAAGAGCATGAGTGTTGGCAGCTCCGAGGTGTGCAATACATATATTTCGGTATGGACGCTCAACCTGGGAGCAGTGGTCCATCAGGGTCATGGGAAAATGCCCTGGCGGATATCTCTAAAGAGATGGTGGAATCCCGTAAGCAACATTTAGAATGGGCCGCCGGTTTCTCGAAAACTATGGAAGAATTACTCATTAGGCTTAATCCGCCAGCACAGGTGGAAAAGCCTGTGCGAAAATCTGTAAAGAGACCTCTTCCTATCCTGCAAGAGGAGTCAGAAGAGGAGGAGGGTCTATGGGTAGATGAGGACTCAGAGGTGAGAGTTTTGGTTGGGGAGATATTGGATAGTAGTCCTCAAGAGGAGGATTCGGAGGTTAAAGGGTTAGAGTCCCTTATTGGGACTGTTAAACAGGTACTTAATTTCAAAGAAGAGGAAATTAAGGAACCTGAAGTGTTTAATCTGTTTGAATCTCAGAAGCTGCCAGCGGCAATGTTTCCTAAGACACTTCAAGATCAGATGGGAGAAGCATGGAAGCAGCCGGATAGACGCTTCCAATTACCC
Organism: Pseudophryne corroboree; assembly: GCF_028390025.1. Classification (NCBI taxonomy): domain Eukaryota; kingdom Metazoa; phylum Chordata; class Amphibia; order Anura; family Myobatrachidae; genus Pseudophryne; species Pseudophryne corroboree. The sequence goes on along the minus strand of NC_086454.1, from coordinate 156,968,062 downwards.
AAAAAGTTCACAGTTAATTATCCCTTGCCTAAAGGAGTAATGTCCAAATGGGAAAAACCTCCGATTGTAGATGCTTCTCTAGCTAGATTGTCAAAAAAGATAATCTTACCTATACCGAATGTGATTACACTTAAAGAGGTCTCAGATTGTAAATTGGATACAGCCCTTAAATACATCTTAGTGGCTGCAGGTGCATCACAAAGACCCACCATTATAGGTGCATGGGTCCATAAGGCTATTGTCGCTTGGACAGAACAAATAGTTCAAGCTGTAGCAGAGGAAAATAATCAGGAAGAATTAGTTTGTCTAGTGGAGCATATCCGGGAGTCGGCCACTTACATCTGTCAAGCCACAAAAGATGCTAGTAGGATAGCATCACGCATTGTGGCCTCAGCAATATCGGCCAGGCGGATTATCTGGCTCAGAGATTGGCAAGTGGATTCGGATTCAAAGAAGACAGTGAAAGTGATCCCCTTTGTGGGGGAAGCGTTATTTGGGCCAGAATTGGACAAGTGGATTTCACAAGCCACAGCGGGAAAATCCACATTTCTGCCAACAACATATCCTAGAACCACACAACTGGTAAGAAGGAACTACTCTGGCCCAGTGTTTCATTCTTTTAGGTCTCAGTCCTCTCGTACCTCACAGTCAATGCTTTACTACAGGTCGTCCTCGGTGCCCTCAAAGAGCAAGAGCATTAGACATGGCTATTCAAAAATAACTTATATCAGAGGTAATTGCAACATTTCCGTTTCCTCAGAGAGGAACGGGGTTTTTTTTATTCAAATCTTTTTGTAGTACCAAAACCAGACGGGTCCGTGAGATCAATCCTCAGATTCAAGATTGACTATATTGATTCTGTTATTGCGAGTCTGGAACAACGGGAGTTCGTGGTATTGATGGACATAAAGGATGCGTACCTACATGTTCTGATTTGGTCCCCACATCAAGCATATTTGAGATTTGCCGTGGACAAGAATCATTACTAATTCAGAGCTCTCCAGTTCGGCCTGTCATCGGCCCCGAGAATCTCCACAAAGTTCATGGTAATCATGGTAGCGAAATTGAGATCATTTGGGATAACGATAATACCGTATCTAGACAACCTCCTGATCAAGGCTTTGTCCCAGGACGTGTTGATCAGGGATACTTAGATCACTCATCAAGTTCTACTTCAACACGGTTGGATTGTGAATTAAATAAAAAAATCAAATCTACAATCGACGCAGAGAATTCAATTCTGGGGTCTCATCTTGGACACAATATAACTGAGAGTATTCCTTTCGGAGGACAAGATTCGAGACATCAAGGAGATGGTTTAACTGGTCTTACAAAATCAAACAGTATCGTTACATATCTGTGTGCAGCTTCTGGGAAAGATGGTGGCATCCTTCAAAGCGGTCCAGTATGGCAGGCTACATTCCAGACCTTTTCAATTAAATCGTATTGCTCAAAGGGCAGGCATACATCTACTTCTCCACAGAAGAATTCGCTTGCCACCTCAAGCCAGGACTTCGTTGGTTTGGTGGTTGGTTCACATGAACCTATTGAGGGGAAAAAGGTTTGGAATCTAGGATTGGATAATTTTGATGATGGATGCCAGTGTCAGGAGATGGTGTGCAGTACTAGGCAACCATCAATTTCAGGGGAGTTGGTCACCGTACAAGAGCAGCTTACCAATAAATGTACTGGAACTAAGAGCCATCTACAATGCACTCCTTCAAACAGAGAGTCTAGTAGGAGCTCGACATGCGAGGGTGCAATCGGAGAATATTACAGCAGCGGCATACTGTACATAAACCATCAGGGAGGAACAAAGAGCCGCATGGCCTCGAGAGAAGCTACAAAGATTCTGTCCTGGACAGAAAGACACAACATAGTCCTGTCAGCCACCTTCATTCCAGGAGTGGACAATTGGGAGGCGGATTATCTCAGCCATCAAGATATACACCCAGGAGAATGGAGTCTACACCCCCAGGTCTTCGAAGCAGTAGTAAGAAGATGGAGGTTACCGCAGGTAGATCTCATGGCCTCTCTGAACAACCATCAGTTGACGAGATATGTGGCCAGGACGCAGGATCCAGCAGTAGAAGCAGTGGACGCACTGACAGTGCACTGGATATACAAACTAGTATACGTATTCCCACCGTTTCCCGTAATACCAAGAGTGTTAAAAAAGGTGAAGCAGGAAAGAGCACGAGTAATCTTGATAATGCCAGATTGGCCTCGCAGAAGTTGGTATGCAGATCTGAAGAAACTTCTGGTGGATGTGCAAATATATATATATTTTTTATAAGTATAATTTTAGGCTTTTTATTTTTAGCTTTTATTATTTTAATTTTACACTGGGGTGGAGCCCCTGGGTAGATGGACAGATCACCTCTTTCAGATACAGCAGAAAGAGCACCCCTGGACTAATACAGCAGACATAGCAGCACCCCTGGATTTATACAGCAGACAGGGCACCCCAGGACTGATACAGCAGACAGAGCAACCCTTCACTTATACAATAGACAGGGCACTATAGGCGAATCTGTGGGGTGGTCCGGGGGTGCACCGGACCACCCATTAGCAAAAATAAAATTTTATTAATTGATTATTTTTAATAAAGTGTCCTCCCGGTCATAATGCATTTGCTGACCGGGAGGACATTCACGCGCTGCAGCACCTCACTGGCTCCACCCCCCGTTTGTGATCTACCAATAACATTTGAATGCGGCGTGACGGCACGCAGCACTCACCAGCCCCGCTGCGCACCAGAAAGACTGAAAGGAGCACCGAGGCACAGCTTAGCACTTCAAGTGCACTGTGCATAGTCAGACCGGACGCTTCCTTCAGCTGCCGCCTGCCAGTGCCTGCAGCCTGCTTCAACACTGTAGTTACGGGCGGATGCCCGCCCTTCCAGTTCTTACTGCCTGGCCACCTGTCCGGCTGCCTGGCCGCGCGGTTGCCCGCCCAGCCACCCGCCCGCATGGTAATACAGTCAGTCACTCAGTGCAGTGAGTGATATGACTTACAATACTTCCAGACCAGTTTCCTGTTGCTTACATATTTTAGAGATGGACTAGTTACAAGTTTAAATGCAGTCACACAGCGCACAGTCCTGTCCTGTGTATAAAAAATAGTGTGTTCATACACCAATTTTTCCTACCTGTGAGGTATACTTGTTATGCCCCTACCTCCCCTAGCTGTTTTAGGAAACTGGGTAACGGTCCTGCGATCCAGGACCGTTCCCTGCCCTCTCTGCAGACCTCGGCCTCCCTGCACCTCTGAAGGCGGGGGCTAGCTTTGGTAGCGTGACCAAGCCAGACATCCGTGAGCCGCGGATTGGAGTTGGGGACCCTGCCTTACGTGGAGCTGCGCTAGAGGTACTCACCCACCCCTTAGACCTGTGCTGCCTGGCTCCCGATCGCTTGCCGGCGGGGGAGCAGTGACTGTGGTGAGCCGCGGGTGCTGGAGGTGTGAGCCGCCGGGCGCACCCTGTGTCTCCCAGGCGCAGCACTTCTACTCCCGCATCCCGGCTGCCTTTAGACAAGAGACGTGGAGTGAGAGAGCTCTCCTGATGCCGCTGCTGGACGTGGCCACTCTCCCTCCACACTGCTCACTGCCTGCTGCCCTCCGGAACTCCGCTGCCGCCTGCAGAGACCACCCTGTCTCTGCACCCACCCGGCTACACAGATAACAATCTCAACGCAGTGTTCACACTGCTGATCCCTGACACAGAGGTGGGTAACTACCTCCATATTTCTGTCCAGCAGCCCTGGGTTGCAGTGGGTACGCTGCCCCCAGGTGTCCCCAGATATAACTGTCACTACTACTTGCTCTCCCTGGAGGGTTAGGGCCCAGCTGGCTGACAGGGCAGCCAAACAACACAGCAGCTCCTGTTTTGTCCCCTGTATAGGAAATTACCCACTTTCACATTCCATTTGTGCAGCCATCTGTGGTGGGAGTGGGGAAATCGGTGGCTGTTCTTTGTGGAACAAGATTGCAGGGCTGAGCTTCTAGTGCACTGCTAGGATAATTACCTGCTAACTTGCAAAAGACTCCCTCTGGTGGCTATCCCGAGGAATTTCATCTGAGCTGTTTTTTAACATTATGACACTCTCCATAATTGGAGCCGATCTCCCAACTCGGAAGCCGATCAAGGTCTGTACCTTGTCTCCTGTTGAATGCTTTTCTGCACTACCTGGGCTTCTCAGTGGTTCTATGCTATGAATATGTGCTTTCCTAGGCTGCAGCCGCCATTGATACTGTAATGTCCTGTTGACGTCATCCCACTGGGAGCCACCCCGCTGAAGGCATCCTTTCGTGAATTATGTAATTACAGTCTGCCTCGATATCCTGAACTAAGTGAATTTATGCCTTTTTTATGCTGACTAAATGATGTCCAGAAATAAGAAATCTTATCAAAACAACGGTATGCCTCTTCCAAAGGAGACCATTTTGAAATCAGATATGAGACCATTCCTACAGCCTACCCCGTCCAAGCTTACAGAAAACTCTTCAGCTTCAAACCCTTCCCCCTCTCCGCCTATCTCTCCATCATCCTCTCTGGGTGCTGATGCACCACACATCCCTTTCCCAGGCGATAGGGACTTATGGGACATCTTGGCCTATATGAAAAATCTTCCCACTAAACAAGATCTACAAGATACCATGAGATGTGAATTGGCTACTATGAGACAGGACATTTCCCACCTCTCTGACCAGATGTCAACTCTGGAGGATCACCATGCCTCTTCTGACACATTCCTGAAGTCATTGACAAATGTTATTGAGGCTCAGTCGACCGAGATCCGCTCACTCCTAACACGGTTAACGGATTTGGATAACAGAGGGAGGGGAAATAACATCTGAGTGTGGGGCCTACTGGAAGACGTCCTTCAAACAGGCTTGATTGACGATCTTACAAAGATATTTAAGGAGATATTGGGTAATGACCCCAACAACACCATTACCTTCGATAGGGCCCATCGTGCTCTGAAACCCAGAGGTCTCCCAGCTGACCAACCACGTGATGGCATCTGCAGATTACATTATTTTTCTCAAAAGGATGACATTATGCGTAAACTCGATGGGGTCGACTTTAATGGTTCAACGATACATATTTACCAAGACTTGTCCTGGCATACCCTTCAACAGTGGAAAGCCCTCAAACTGCTAATGGATGAGCTCCGTAAACGCCAATTGAGATACCGTTGGGGTTTCCCCTTCAACCTCCAAGTTTCTTCCTCTGGGAAAACTTACACTCTTAATTCCCACTCCGACCTCCCACTGTTCTGCACTGGTCTTGGATTACCGAAAATTGACTTGCGCGACTGGGACTTCCCTATTCCTACACTGCCACCAATCCGACCTCTGAGTAATGGATCCTCCTGACAGGAGGTGCGGAGCTCCAGGAGGAAGAGAGCCAATGAATCTTCCTCTGGCTGCGACTCTAGTATTACCTGATTAATAACCCTATATCGCTTGTTTGTATATGTTTTTTCCTATTCTCTCTCTAGGTTTAGGCGATTTACCTTTTCTAACCACTGATGAGATTTATTCTATTATCCTGTTGTCAATCGGACTAAGTCCCTCCTATTATATATTAAGCCAACAATTATCGGCTCCTGTTTATTGTTTTGCAATGTTTCTCTCTTCCTACAACTTGAAGATTTCTTTGACACAAAGGTTTACAGTTACTTGTGATTATTGATTGTTTTGATACTGTTTCCCACTTTTCAATATGCCTTTGGCGGTGGCTCCCCCAGCCGCCCCCTACCCACACCCGGCAGCTTGCCTCTTGGGTTTCTGATTCTCAGATGGATCAGCTACCCCACCGCGGGTTTTTTGAATGTTACTGTTTTTTTTTTTTTATCTATTTGATATGCTTCTCTCTCTTTTTTTCTCTTTCCTCCTTGTTCTTTTTTCTTTTCCCTTTCTGACCATTCTGGGCCCACCGCATTCTATCATGACATTTACTTCCCATGACATCACCTGGTAAACTCAAAATATCATCGATTAACGCAAGGGGCCTTAAATTCCCAGAGAAAAGGTCTCTCTGGGCCGACAGAGTGGATGTTGCTTTGGTTCAGGAAACACATTTTAGAATCTCAGCTCGCAGCCCCTCTCTGGTTAATTACCATTTCTCTGGTGTCCTAGTGGATGCTGGGAACTCCGAAAGGACCATGGGGAATAGCGGCTCCGCAGGAGACTGGGCACAACTAAAGAAAGCTTTAGGTCACCTGGTGTGCACTGGCTCCTCCCACCATGACCCTCCTCCAAGCCTCAGTTAGATTTTGTGCCCGGCCGAGGTTGGATGCACACTAGGGGCTCTCCTGAGCTTCTAGAAAGAAAGTATAGAATTAGGTTTTTTATTTTACAGTGAGACCTGCTGGCAACAGGCTCACTGCAGCGAGGGACTAAGGGGAGAAGAAGCGAACCTACCTGCTTGCAGCTAGCTTGGGCTTCTTAGGCTACTGGACACCATTAGCTCCAGAGGGATCGACCGCATGGAACTGGCCTTGGTGTTCGGTCCCGGAGCCGCGCCGCCGTCCCCCTTACAGAGCCAGAAGCAAGAAGAGGTCCGGAAAATCGGCGGCAGAAGACATCAGTCTTCACCAAGGTAGCGCACAGCACTACAGCTGTGCGCCATTGCTCCTCATACACACTTCACACTCCGGTCACTGAGGGTGCAGGGCGCTTGGGGGGGCGCCCTGAGCAGCAATAAAAACACCTTGGCTGGCAAAAATACCACAATATATAGCCCCAGAGGCTATATATGTGGTAAATACCCCTGCCAGAATCCAGAAAAAAGCGGGAGAAAAGTCCGTGAAAAAGGGGCGGAGCTATCTCCCTCAGACACACTGGCGCCATTTTTTCTTCACAGTGCAGCTGGAAGAAAGCTCCCCAGGCTCTCCCCTGTAGTTTTCAGGCTCAAAGGGTTAAAAAGAGAGGGGGGGCACTAAATTTAGGCGCAATATTATATATACAAGCAGCTATTGGGGAAATTTCACTCAGTTATAGTGTTAATCCCCACATTATATAGCGCTCTGGTGTGTGCTGGCATACTCTCTCTCTGTCTCCCCAAAGGGCTTTGTGGGGTCCTGTCCTCAGTCAGAGCATTCCCTGTGTGTGTGCGGTGTGTCGGTACGGCTGTGTCGACATGTTTAATGAGGAGGCTTATATGGTGACGGAGCAGATGCCGATAAATGTGATGTCGCCCCCTGTGGGGCCGACACCAGAGTGGATGGTTAGGTGAAAGGTATTAACCGACAGTGTCAACTCCTTACATAAAAGGGTGGATGACGTAACAGCTGTGGGACAGCCGGCTTCTCAGTCCGTGCCTGCCCAGGCGTCTCAAAGGCCATCAGGGGCTCAAAAACGCCCGCTCACTCAGATGGCAGACACAGATGTCGACACGGAGTCTGACTCCAGTGTCGACAAGGTTGACACATATACACAATCCACTAGGAACATCCGTGACTTGATCCCGGCAATAAAAAATGTGTTACACATTTCTGACATTAACCCTCTAAAAATGGGTTTTTATGTTGGGGAGAAAAAGCAGGCAGTGTTTTGTTCCCCCATCAGATGAATGAATGAAGTGTGTGAAAAGCGTGGGTTCCCCCCGATAAGAAACTGGTAATTTCTAAAAAGTTACTGATGGCGTATCCTTTCCCGCCAGAGGATAAGTTACGCTGGGAGATATCCCCTAGGGTGGATAAGGCGCTCACACGGTTGTCAAAAAAGGTGGCACTGCCGTTTTAGGAACGGCCACTTTGAAGGTACCTGTTGATAAAAAGCAGGAGGCTATCCTGAAGTCTGTATTTACACACTCAGGTACTAGACTGAGACCTGCAGATCGTGCTGCTGCAGCGTGGTCGGTGACTCTGTCAAACATGAGAACATATTAAAGACGTCGTCTTATATATGAGGGATGCACAGAGGGATATTTTGCCGGCTGGCATCCAAAATGAATGTAATGTACATTCTGTCAGGAGGGTATTAGAGACCTGTCACTGGACAGGTGATGCTGACTTTAAAAGGCGCATAGAGATTCTGCCTTATAAGGGTGAGGAATTATTTGGGGTTGGTCTCTGGGACCTCGTATCCACAGCAACAGCTGGGAAGAAATATTTTTACCTCAGGTTTCCTCACAGACTAAGAAAGCACTGTATTATCAGGTACAGTCCTTTCGGCTTCAGAAAAGCAAGCGGGTCAAAGGCGCTTCCTTTCTGTACAGAGACATCGGAAGAGGGAAAAAGCTGCACCAGTCAGCCTGTTCCCAGAATCAAAATTCTTCTCTCGCTTCCTCTGAGTCCACAGCATGACGCGGGGGCTCCACAGGTGTAGCCAGGTACGGTGGGGGGCCGTCTCAACAATTTCAGCGATCAGTGGGCTCGCTCACAGGTGGATCCCTGTTTCATTCAAGTAGTATTTCAGGGGTACAAGCTGGAATTCGAGTTGTCTCCCCCCCGCCGTTTCCTCAAATATGCCTTGCCGACAACTCCCTCAGGCAGGGAGGCTGCGCTAGAGGCAATTAATAAGCTGTATTCCCAGCAGGTAATACTCAAGGTGCCCCTACTTCAACAAGGACGGGGTTACTATTCCACACGGTTTGGGGTACCGAAAACCGCATGGTTCGGTGTGACCCATTTTATATTTAAAATCCTTGAACACATACATAAAAAAATTCAAGTTCAAGATGGAATCGCTCAGGGCGGTTATTGCAAGGCTGGACGAGGGGGATTACATGGGATCCCGGGACATCAAGGATGCTTACCTGCATGTCCCCATTTACCATCCTCGCCAGGAGTACCTCAGATTTGGGGTACAGGATTACCATTACCAAGTCCAGACACTGCCGTTTGGACTGTACATGGCACCGAGGGTGTTTACCAAGGTAATGGCCGAAATGATGATACTCCTTCGAAAAAAGGGAGTTTTAATTATCCCGTACTTGGACAATCTCCTTATAAGGGCGAGGTCCAAGGAGCAGTTGCTAGTCGGGGTAGCACTATTTTGGAAAGTGCTACAACAGCACGGTTGGATTCTAAACAGTCCAAAGTCACAGCTGGTTCCTACGACACGTCTACTGTTCCTGGGGATGGTTCTGGACACAGACCAGAAATAAGTGTTTCTCCCGGAGGAGAAAGCCAAGGAGCTGTCATCTCTAGTCAGAGACCTCCTGAAGCCAAAACAGGTATCGGTGCATCATTGCACGCGAGTCCTGGGAAAAATGGTAGCTTCCTACGAAGCAATCCCATTCGGTAGGTTCCATGCAAGAACTTTTCAGTGGGACCTGTTGGACAAGTGGTCCGGATCACATCTTCAGATGCATCGGCTGATAACCCTGTCTTCAAGGACCAGGGTATCTCTACTGTGGTGGCTGCAGAGTGCCCATCTTCAAGAGGGCCGCAGGTTCGGCATACAGGACTAGGTCCTAGTGACCATGGATGCCAGCCTTTGAGGCTGGGGGGCAGTCACACAGGGAAGAAACTTCCAGGGACTTTGGTCAAGTCAGGTGACTTCCCTACACATAAATATTCTGGAACTGAGGGCCATTTACAATGCCCTGAGTCAGGCAAGGCCTCTGCTTCAAAACCAGCCGGTACTGATCCAATCAGACAACATCACGGCAGTAGCCCATGTAAACCAACAGGGCGGCACAAGAAGCAGGATGGCGATGGCAGAAGCCACAAGGATTCTCCGATGGGCGGAAAATCATGTGTTAGCACTGTCAGCAGTGTTCATTCCCGGAGTGGACGACTGGGAAGCAGATCTTCTCAGCAGACACGACCTCCACCCGGGAGAGTGGGGACTTCATCCAGAAGTCTTCCAAAGGATTGTACACCATTGGGAAAGGCCACAGGTGGACATGATGGCGTCCCGCCTCAACAAAAAGCTATAAAAGATATTGCACCAGGTCAAGGGACCCTCAGGCGATAGCTGTGGACGCTCTGGTAACACCGTGGGTGTACCAGTCGGTTTATGTGTTCCCCCCTCTGCCTCTCATACCAAAGGTACTGAGAATAATAGGAAGGCGAGGAGTAAGAACGATACTCGTGGTTCCGGATTGGCCAAGAAGAGCTTGGTACCCAGAACTTCAAGAAATTATATCAGAGGACCCATGGCCTCTGCCGCTCAGACAGGACCTGCGGCAGCAGAGGCCCTGTCTGTTCCAAGACTTACCGCGGCTACGTTTTGACGGCATGGCGGTTGAACGCCGGATCCTAAAGGAAAAGGGCATTCCGGAGGAAGTCATTCCTACGCTGATTCAAGCCAGGAAAGATGTAACTGCAAAACATTATCACCGCATATGGCGGAAATATGTTGCTTGGTGTGAGGCCAAAAAAGGCCCCAACAGAGGAATTTCAACTAGGTCGATTTCTGCATTCCTACAAGCAGGAGTGTCTATGGGCCTAAAATTAGGCTCCATTAAGATACAGATCTCGGCTCTGTCGATTTTCTTCCAGAAAGAACTAGCTTCAGTACCTGAAGTTCAGACATTGTAAAAGGAGTGCTGCATATTCAGCCCCCGGTTGTGCCTCCAGTGGCACCTTGGGTTCTCAACGTGGTGTTGAGTTTCTTAAAATCACATTTGTGTGAGCCACTAAAAACCGTGGATCTAAAATATCTCACGCGGAAAGTGGTCATGTTATTGGCCTTGGCTTCGGCCAGGCGTGTATCAGAATTGGCGGCTTTGTCATATAAAAGTCCTTATCTGATTTTGCATATGGATAGGGCAGAATTGAGGACTCGTCCCCAGTTTCTCCCTAAGGTGGTATCAGCTTTTCACTTGAACCAACCTATTGTAGTGCCTGCGGCTACTAGGGACTTGGAGGATTCCAAGTTACTGGACGTAGTCAGGGCCTTGAAAAATTATGTTTCCAGGACGGCTAGAGTCAGAAGAACTGACTCGCTGTTTATCCTGTATGCACCCAACAAACTGGGTGCTCCTGCTTCTAAGCAGACTATTGCTCGCTGGATTTGTAGCACAATTCAGCTGGCGCATTCTGCGGCTGGACTACCGCAGCCAAAATCTGTAAAAGCCCATTCCACAAGGAAGGTGGGCTCATCTTGGGCAGCTGCCCGAGGGGTCTCGGCTTTCCAACTTTGTCGAGCTGCAACTTGGTCAGGGGCAAACACGTTTGCAAAATTCTACAAAATTGATACCCTGGCTGAGGAGGACCTGGAGTTCTCTCATTCGGTGCTGCAGAGTCATCCGCACTCTCCCGCCCGTTTGGGAGCTTTGGTATAATCCCCATGGTCCTTTCGGAGTTCCCAGCATCCACTAGGACGTCAGAGAAAATAAGATTTTACTCACCGGTAAATCTATTTCTCGTAGTCCGTAGTGGATGCTGGGCGCCCATCCCAAGTGCGGATTGTCTGCAATACTTGTACATAGTTATTGTTAACTAAAGGGTTATTGTTGAGCCATCTGTTGAGAGGCTCAGTTGTATTTCATACTGTTAACTGGGTATAGTATCACGAGTTATACGGTGTGATTGGTGTGGCTGGTATGAGTCTTACCCGGGATTCAAAATCCTTCCTTATTATGTCAGTTCGTCCGGGCACAGTGTCCTAACTGAGGCTTGGAGGAGGGTCATGGTGGGAGGAGCCAGTGCACACCAGGTGACCTAAAGCTTTCTTTAGTTGTGCCCAGTCTCCTGCGGAGCCGCTATTCCCCATGGTCCTTTCGGAGTTCCCAGCATCCACTACGGACTACGAGAAATAGATTTACCGGTGAGTAAAATCTTATTTTTCCCCAGGCCTTTTATAGTAACAACCCAGATTCCAAATCAAAAGGTGTAGCAATATTGTTCTCTAGGACTCTTCAGCTGTCCGACATATCAGTGCATAAGCTGGTTTTTGGTCGGCTTTTAGAGGTAAATTGTAAAATATGTATGCTTCCCTACACGTTTGTTGCACTTTATGCCCCTAACAAAGATAAGGTTTCCTTTTTTCAGGCTACACTAAATTGGACAATGGAACCATCTTTAGATTCTTCTTCCTGTGCTCCCCGGACCTCCCAACATAAATATCGCCAAGTTAAAAGGTTATTTCACGATCTCCAGCTGGCTGACTCCTGGAGGGTCCTCCACCCCTCTGACCGAGACTACTCCTTTTATTCTAATCCTCACCAAGCTTATTCCCATCTTGATTATTTGTTCCTCAGCTATAGACATCTTACCCTACTGATAGATTCTTCTATTGGCTTGATAACCTGGTCTGACTATGCCCCAGTGTTCATAACTCTATCAATCTCTCAAAATACTCCAGGCCAGTGGACTTGGCATCTTAATGAATCCCTGTTACAGGATCAATATTGCAAGGGAGAAATTGAGAAGGCCTTAACTGAATTTTTCTCCATAAATTATACTGCCGAAGTCTCTAAGATTATCTTGTGGTAAGCGCACAAATGCACTATACGGGGCAAACTTATACAATTAGGTACATTTATGAAAAAACAGAGGTCAGCACTTATCGCCAAGCTATTGCAAAAACTCCACTCTCTAGAGTCCTTGCACAAAAAGTCTCTGTTGGAGGCCGATTACTTAGATTTCATTGAAACGCGGGCACAATTAAAGAAGACCCTTAATGATAGTATCCAGCTCTCAATCCATAAAAGTAACTCTAAATACTACCAGTGGGGTAATAAACCTGGCCGCCTCTTGGCTCAGGCACTTAGGGCCCAGCGCATTTCCCTGTTTATTAATAATGTGAAAGACCACAAGGGTACCATACGTTTCAAAACTCCTGAAATAGCAGCCTGTTTCAAACAATATTATTCCCGTTTATATAACTTAGAGAACTGCCTGGATGGTGCTACACCTCTTTTTGATATTCTAAGGGCGAAGGCGTATTTAGAAAAGGTGTCTTATCCCGTTCTTTCTCCCTCGGACAGGGAAGCTCTAGAAATGCCTTTTACTCCGCAAGAGTTGGAGCTTGCTCTGACCTCGACTCCTACTGGTAAGAGTCCGGGACCGGACGGTTTCTCGTCAACTTACTATAAACTATTTAAAGTTTTTAACGTTGATGTCAAACTTTTTGCAAAATTGATGGCGAAGAGATTGAACAACTTCCTGCCTTCTCTTATTCACACTGACCAGGTGGACTTTGTCCCAGGCCGAGTGGCAAAAGATAATACTACCAAGGTCCTGAATCTAATCCACTTAGCTTCTCGTGGTAGGCCCCCACTGTATTGCTGTCCACTGATGCCGAAAAGGCCTTTGATAGAGTCAACTGGGGTTTTGTGAGGTCTGTTCTGGGGACATCAGATTGGGTCCCCGGGCACTTCGTAGGATCATGGGACTTTATAGGTCGCCCATAGCCCGGGTCCGAGATAACGGCTCCTTATTTGATCCCTTCTCCATACGTAATGGGACACGACAGGGATGTCCACTGTCTCCCTTACTCTTTGTCCTCTATATCGAAGCTCTTGCTAGGGCCATTAGGGCCAATGATCGTATTACTGGTTTGAGAGTTGGAGATACAGAGCACAAACTGGCTCTGTTCGCTGACGACTTATTGACAACAATAACGCACCCAGTTTCCTCCCTCCCCCACCTTATGAAGGAATTGTCCACTTTCGGTTCACTCTCTAATTTTAAGGTCAACATATCCAAGTCATGCGCCTTGAACATTTCCTCCTCTCCCGATATAGTGGCCAGGCTCAAACATTATTTTCCTTTTACTTGGAATACCTCCCATATTACTTACTTGGGGATACAACTACCGAGTGATCTCACCCGTCTAGTTTCACTTAATTTTATGCCCCTTCTTCGGACTTTCAGAGCCGATTACAGTAGATGGTATCTTAAACCACTTTCCTGGCTGGGAAGGGTGAATGTTGTGAAGATGAACACTCTCCCTAAACTACTTTCCAAACTTCAGGCTCTTCCCATACAGATCCCAGACTCCTGGTTTAAGTCCGTCCAAATCTTAATACAACAATTAGTTTGGTCCTGGAAAAGACCTAGAATTAGCCGGTCCACTATGATCTGCTCCACTCGGCAGGGTGGTTTTCAACTACCAGATATTAGAAGCTATTATTGGGCAATTTTGCTTAATAGAGATCTGGACTGGACAAGGAGTCGGGCGACTAAGCAGTGGGTGGTCCTGGAGGGGCTTTATATGCAACAATATCCTGAAATCTTCCCTTGGATTCCTTCCCTTCCCAAACTTCCTTCTCCCCACCCAACTATCACTCCGACCCTCTCCTTTTGGAAAAAAGCACGCCGTTGGTCTTTCGTCTCTTCAGATTTCGGCCCGTTTTCCTCTTTCCTAGCCAACCCTGATTTTATGCCTGGCTTAACACTTTCTCATTTTCGTAATTGGGCTCTGGAAGGGCTCTTCAGGGTAGGCCAGCTGGCGATCTCCTCAGGAGTTAGACAATTTTCAGACATACGATCTAAATGGGAAATCCCACAACACGAATTTTGGAAATATTTACAGCTTAGACATTTTCTATACTCCAAAAACAGATACCTTCAAGCCTCTAAGGCAGGGGTGGGGAACCTTTTTTCTACCGAGGGCCATTTGGATATTTATAAAATCCTTTGGGGGCCATACAAAAATTCTCAACTTAAAAAATGACCCTGCCCCCCAGTAGGTCTGCCCCTTAGAGGTACTGTGTGTGCGCGCCGGAGGCGCGCGTGCCAAAAAATGGGTGTGGCAAGTTAAAATGGGATGTGATACACATATGCCCCCAATAGTGCTGTGCCAGATCCACAATTGCCCCCACAGTGCCAGGTATACAGATGCCCCCACAGTGCCAGGTATACAAATGCCCCTCACAGTGCCAGGTATACAGATGTCCCCACAGTGCCAGGTATACAAATGCCCCTCACAGTGCCAGGTATACAGATGCCCACACAGTGCCAGGTATACAGATGCCCCCACAGTGCCAGGTATACAAATGCCCCTCACAGTGCCAGGTATACAGATGTCCCCACAGTGCCAGGTATACAAATGCCCCTCACAGTGCCAGGTATACAGATGCCCCCCACAGTGCCAGGTATACAGATGTCCCCACAGTGCCAGGTATACAGATGTCCCCACAGGGCCAGGTATACATATGCCCCCACAGTGCCAGGTATACAGATGTCCCCACAGTGCCAGGTATACAGATGTCCCCACAGTGCCAGGTATACAGATGCCCCCACAGTGCCAGGTATACAAATGCCCCTCACAGTGCCAGGTATACAGATGCCCCCACAGTGCCAGGTATACAGATGCCCCTCATAGTGCCAGGTATACAGATGTCCCCACAGTGCCAGGTATACAGATGCCCCCCACAGTGCCAGGTATACAGATGCCCCCCACAGTGCCAGGTATACAGATGCCCTGCCCTGCCCCCCCCCCCCCCCCCTCCCCTCCGTGCTGCTTTCGGCGGGACACGGAGGAGAGCGTGGCTATGTTGGGCGGCGACGGCATGTAGGACTTGAAACCAGCCACCGGTTCGAGAGCCAATCAGAGCTCACGGACCGGCAGCCGCGGCTTCTGATTGGCTGCCGGTCCACATGCTCTGATTGGCTCACGAACCAGCGGCTGGTTTCAAGTCATACACGCCGCCGCTCCCACCCGACAGCCGCTCTCTCCTCCCTGTTCTGACAGCTGAGACACGCTGCCGCCGGACTGAGCGGCAGCGTGTCTCACTGACACAAGCTGGTGGGCCGGACCAAACGGCTTCGCGGGCCTTATACGGCCCGCGGGCCGAAAGTTCCCCACCCCTGCTCTAAGGAATTAACATCATTTGAGAGACTATGGGTGGGATTCAAATCTTCTCTGCCCTTGATCTCCCATCTAAGTGATGGGAGATCGTGGGGCGATATTCTAGTGACCCCCTTTTTCGCGCTGATCGCGCCCATAAGAGACGGGTTAGAGCCACGTAAAGCAGCTAAACCCGACTAAAGACATGGGCACGATCGTGAAAAGTCCCGTTTGGGTGTCCAAACGGGTCACTTTTCACACATTTCAGCTTGCCACCGCTGAAATGCTGATATCGCACCCATCGGCAGTAACATCTGAATACTGCAGGCGGGAGGGGAGCTGAAAGATTAGAATCCCGCCCTATGGGGGTGATTCCGAGTTGTTCGCTCGCTAGCTGCCTTTAGCAGCATTGCACACGCTAAGCCGCCGCCTACTGGGAGTGTATCTTAGCATAGCAGAATTGCTAATGAAAGCTTTGCTAATTTTCTCGTAACGATTACCCCACAGTTTCTGAGTAGCTCCAGACTTACTCAGCCATTGCGACCAACTCAGTCCTTTTTGTTCCTGGTTTGACGTCACAAACACACCCAGCGTTTGCCCAACCACTCCCCCGTTTCTCCAGCCACTCCTGCGTTTTGCAACTCGAACGCCTGCGTTTTTCCGCACACTCCCATTAAACGGCCCAGAAACACCCACTTCCTGTCAATCACACTACGATCAGCACAGCGATGAAAAAGCTTTGTTATGCCGTGAGTAAAATACCTAACTTTTGTGTAAAATAACTAAGCGCATGCGCAGTAAGCGACTAATCGCAGTACAGCGAAAATCGGCAACGGGCGAACAACTCGGAATGACCCCCTATGTGTATCTACTTGTGACTCCAAGCATACAGTTTCCACTCTTTATAAAATCCTACAGGGTCCCGGTGCTCGGACATCTCCATCTTTCCAGTTGGCCTGGGAGAGGGACCTCTTGTTTAAATTTTCAGAAAAAGATTGGGAGATGATATTTCTTAAAGCTCATAATAGTTCTGTTTGCATAGAAGTGAGATAAATCCAATATAAAATTTTAATGAGATAGTAAAGACACCCATCTCTTCTCCATACCATATACCCCAGAGTGACGGATAAGTGCTGGAGATGTCTTAAGACCACTGGTTCCTTGTTACACATCTGGTGGAATTGCTCATTACTTCGGCCATATTGGGATGATGTAATCTCTGTTTCCCAAGATATACTTCCCATTCCCATTCCCTCTGACCCGGCCTTCTGGCTGCTATCCCATTCCTCCACATCATTGATCCAACATAAAACGTCTCTACTCCGCCATCTGTCTAATGCAGCACGGGCGGTTATGGAGCTCATCATCCCCACCCACACGAAAAACGTGGTTCACTAAAATTATTATATGAATATGGAGCACATCCTCCTAGTCTCCAGGGATAAGCTTTCCAAGTTCACAGCCACTTGGTTTCTTTGGATAGAATATAAATCCTCGAAAGAGTACAAAGACTACATGTATGCTACTAAATGATCTGGGAATAGCAATTGACTAATTAAAGAGAATACACTCCTCTTCCCTTTGTCTGACGATCCCCCGGGTTTGGTCACACTATATTTTTCTTTTACCCATTCTTCCTTTCCTCATCTTGCTCTTTCCTATCGATCTTCTATTTTGTTACTTATATTACTATGATTGCAATCACTGTTTTGACAAATAGTCAGATGACGTTGTTATGATCCCATGATCCCTATTGCATAATGTTATTATTTTGAAGTCAGCTGTACGGGACCGCAAGTTCTTCTGCTTCTTATGCCCAATATACAACTGACGTTAGTTGCGTGACTTGTTGTTCTCTTGTATATTTGAATGTAATCTTTATCTTTTCCTAAATAAAAACAGATTATAAAAAAAATAGTGTGTTAATTTAAAACATACTATTTCATTCTAATTGTACATCTCCCATCACAACAAATAATACAGTATGTATATTAATCCAAGCAGTAAAATATATAACTAATTAAAATCAGTGAAATACTAAATTAACTTCTGCAGCAGAAGTTAATGTAGTATTTCACTCATTTTAATTAGTTATATATTTTATTGTTTGGATGATTATACTGTATTTGGTGGGATGATCACACCAAATACAGTATAATCATCCGAACAATAAAATATATAATATAACTAATTAAAATTAGTGAAATACTACATTAACTTCTGCTTAACCACTTGGCAGTAGCAGCAGTACAGTGCCTTGAAAAGCTTTACCTTGGCAACAAAGCCATACGGAACATTATAATTGTTTAATGCCAATGAATCTAGGACATATATGCCAAATAATTTTACCCTTTTGCGGAGACATGGTCGGCCTGTGGGAACACACATACCCCTCTTTGTGAAGACTAGATCAATATTTTTGTTAGACTCCTTTCAGATCGCAATGCTGGGTCCCACCCAGGAATTGGAAACGGGTCCTTCCCGGGTGGGACCCATCAATGGACCCTACACACCGCCATCCCGACCTGGAAATATGCTGGGTATGGTTGCCATAGCGGTGGTGGGCGGAGCTGGCATCGGGGACTCATCTCTGCGCCATCTCTCCCTATGTAGTGAACGAGTCCTGGGTCGCTTCGACCCGGCAGCCCGTTCACACTGCACATGACCCGATTTTCAACCCGCGAATAACACTACGTTATTCCCAGGTTGAATTTCTGGGTCAGGTGACCCGGGAGTTCGCCATGGGCCCCTTTCACACCACACAACAACCCCTGTAAACCAGGCAATATACCTGGTCAATACCGGGTTATTAGTGCGGTGTAAAAGGGGTATTAGAAAAATACAGTTTCCCTATGCAAAGGAACCCGTGTTCACAAATTGGCAGTGACTATTAACATAGTGGTACAGGTTGAGTATCCCTTATCCAAATATTCCAAAATACGGAATTTTTTGAGTGAGACTGAGATAATGAAATCTTTGTTTTCTGATGGCTCAATGTACACAAACTTGATTTAATATACAAAGTTATTAAAAATATTGTATTAAATACCTTTAGGCTGTGTGTGTATAAGGTGTATATGAAACATAAATATATTCTGTGCTTAGACTTGGGTCCCATCACCATGATATCTCACTATAGTATGCAATTATTCCAAAATACGGAAAAATCCGACATCCAAAATACTTCTGGTACCAAGAATTTTGGATATGGGATACTCAACCTGTAATGCATGACTGTTCTACCCCTTTCATACCGCCTGAGTCGAGTCGCACCCGGGAGCCTGACATGGGAGCTCCCAAGGTGCGACCCGCCTCAGGCACTCTGCCACCGCTGACTGCAACCCGGCATATTACCGGTTTGATTACATCAGTGGTGACGCAGCGGGGGCGGTGCTACATGATCTCCAATTGCCGCCCGTAAACAGAGAGTGAATGGGAAACGGGTCGCATTGACCCAGTTCCCGTTCACACTGCACAGCGAGATGGGTTGAACATGAGTTGAACATGGTGCTAACACCGGGACCACCCATTGCCAGATCTCTAGTTTTGCCTATGCAGGGCACCCCAGGACTTATACAGCAGACAGGGCACCCCTGGACTGATACAGCAGACAGATAACCCCTTTCAGATACAGCAGACAGAACACCCGCCCCACGCCATGCCAGACACAGTACTAAGATGGACACGTCCGTCCAGTACACTCTCCAATGCCTGAGTGAAGATGGTGCTGCTCACCAGGGACTTATATCGAATCCAAAACCTGCGAGAATCCGACAGCGAGATGATGACGTTTTGCCTCGTTTTGGGATCCGAGGAAGGCATGAAGTCCCAAGACAGACTCGGATCCCGGATTGGATTGCAAAATACCAATCCCTGTTGCAGAAAAGCTACAGTCTGAATCCTGTAAACATAAAAAGTCACATAGATGTAATCAGAAGTACAGTGCATCCGGAAAGTATTCAAAACGCTTCACTTTTTCCACATTTTGTTATGTTACAGCCTTATTCCAAAATGGAATAAATTTATTTTTTTCCCTCAAAATTCTACACACAATGGGGGTCATTCCGAGATGATCACTCGCTGACGATTTTCACAGCGCAGCAATCAGGTGAAAAAATGGCATTTATGCACATGCGTATGGCCCGCAATGCACACGCGTGACGAAAGGGTACAAAGTTTTTTGTGGTTGTGCTCAGGTTCTAACGAAGTTTTCCTTCGCACTGACGGCCGCAAGAAGATTGACAGGAAGGGGGCGTTTCTGGGTGTCAACTGACCGTTTTCAGGGAGTGTTTGCAAAAATGCTGGTGTGTCTGAAAAAATGCAGGCGTGGCTGGGCGTTCACTGGGCGGGTGTATGACGTCAAATCCAGACATGAATAGGCTGAAGTAAGCGCCGAGTGGGTTCAAAGCTACTCAGAAACTGCACAAACTGTTTTTGCAGAGCTCGGCTGCACATGCATTCACACTTCTGCTAAGCTAAAATACACTCCCCAATGGGCGGCGGCATAGCGTGCACTGCTGCTAAAAACTGCCAGCGAGCGATCAACTCGGAATGACCCCCAATACCCCATAATGACAATGTGAAAAAAGTTTTTTTGTAATTTTTGCTAATTTATTAAAAATAAAAAACTAAGAAATCATATGCACATAAGTATTCACAGCCTTTGCCATGAAGCTCAAAATTGAGCTCAGGTGCCTCCTGTTTCCACTTATCATCCTTGAGATGTTCCTATAGCTTAATTGAAGTCCACCTATGGTAAATTCAGTTGATTGGACATGATTTGGAAAGGCACACACCTGTCCCACACTTGTCAGTGCATGTCTGATCACAAACCAAGCATGAAGTCAAAGGAATTGTCTGTAGACCTCCGAGACAGGATTGTCTCGGGGCACAAATCTGGGGAAGGTTACAGAAAAATATTTGCTACTTTGAAGGTCCCAATGAGCATAGTGGCCTCCATCATCCGTAAATGGAAGAAGTTCAGAACCACCAGGACTCTTCCTAGAGCTGTCCGGCCGTCTAAACTGAGCGATCGGGGGAGAAGGACCCTAGTCAGGGAGGTGAACAAGAACCCGATGGTGACTATGTCAGAGCTACAGGATTCCACTGTGGAGAGAGGAGAACCTTCCAGAAGGACAGCCATCTCTGTAGCAATCCACCAATCAGGCCTGTATGGTAGAGTGGCCAGACGGAAGCCACTCCTTAGTAAAAAGCACATGGCAGCCCGCCAGGAGTTTGCCAAAATGCACCTGAAGGACTCTCAGACCATGAGAAACAAAATTCGCTGGTCTGATGAGACAAAGATTGAACTCTTTGGCGTGAATACCAGGCGTCATGTTTGGAGGAAACTAGGCACCGCTCATCACCAGGCCAATAACATCCCTACAGTGTAGCATGATGGTGGCAGCATCATGCTGTGGGGATGTTTTTCAGCGGCAGGAATTGGGAGACTAGTACGGATAGAGGGGAAGATGAATGCAGCAATGTACAGAGACATCCTGGATGAAAACATGCTCCAGAGTGCTCTTGACCTCAAACTGGGGCGACGGTTCATCTTTCAGCAGGACAACGACTCTAATCACACAGCCAAGATATCAAAGGAGTGGCTTCAGAACAACTCTGTGAATGTCCTTGAGTGGCCCAGCCAGAGCCCAGACTTGAATCTGATTGAACATCTCTGGAGAGATCTAAAAATGGCTGTGCACCGATGCTTCCCATCCAACCTGATGGAGCTTGAGAGGTGCTGCAAAGAAGAATGGGCAAAACTGCCCAAAGATAGGTGTGCCAAGCTTGTGACATCATATTCAAAAACACTTGAGGCTGTAATTACTGCCAAAGGTGCATCAACAAAGTATTGAGCAAAGGCTGTGAATACTTATGTACATGTGATTTCTTCATTTTTTATTTTAATACATTTTCAAAAATCTCAAAAAAAAAAACATTTTTCACGTTGTCATTATGGGGTATTGTGTGTAGAATTTTGAGAGGAAAAAACTAATTTATTCCATATTGGAATAAGACTGTAACATAACAAAATGTGGAAAAAGTGAAGCGCTGTGAATACTTTTCGGATGCACTGCATGCTAATAATCCTATATAAAACAGCAAATATTGCTAATACATAAAAAAGTAGACTTCTAAAACATAAATATGGGTGTCGTCCTAAAAGTAAACATTGAGAATGTCAACACCAGAAGGAAAACATGGAGGGGATGTTGACATGTCAAATGTCAACATTATTAATGTCGATAGTTTGATTGGCGACATTGCAGTTTTCCATATACCTTTTATTTAGTCTTACCACAGCCTAACCCTAAAATTGGCTGTCAACATTTTGTTATGACAATGTCAACATTATGTCAGTGTCAACATTGTGGATGTATATATTCTGTCCATGTCGATATTCTTTTTATTAATGGTATTAACAGATACAGGTTGAGTATCCCTTATCCAAAATGCTTGGGACCAGAGTTATTTTGGATATCGGATTTTTCCGTATTTTGGAATAATTGCATACCATAATGAGATATCATGGTGATGGGACCCAAGTCTAAGCACAGAATGCATTTATGTTACATATACACCTTATACACACAGCCGGAAGGTAATTTTAGCCAATATTTTTTGTAACTTTGTGCATTGAACAAAGTGTATCTACATTCACACAATTCATTAATGTTTCATATACACCTTATACACTCAGCCTGAAGGTCATTTAATACAATATTTTTAATAACTGTGTGTATTAAACAAAGTTTGTGTACATTGAGCCATCAGAAAACAAAGGTTTCACTATCTCACTCTCACTCCAAAAAGTCCGTATTTCGGAATATTCCGTATTTCGGAATATTTGGATATGGGATACTCAACCTGTACCAGTGAATACTACCGGCATCTTTACACAGATCACATCCCAGATCCCAGACTGTTGACAAATCTTTCAAGAGATTGCAAACTTTGTAAAACAGAGGATATAAACTCTCAAGAAGGCATTGACAATATCTAATTTACAAAAGCATAAAAAGAAATATGTCCTTGCTTGGTTTTACCTACATTGTACATGGTACCAGCTACGTGGCAGTATTAATGTTTACAAAACAGAAAGACTTTTGCTATAGGCACTAACAATAATGGGGGTAATTCCAAGTTGATCGCAGCAGGAATTTTTTTAGCAGTTAGTCAAAACCATGGCCCTCATTCCGAGTTGTTCGCTCGTTGCCGAGTTTCGCTATATTGCGATTAGTCGCTTACTGCGCATGCGCAAGGTTCGCAGAGCGCATGCGCTTAGTTATTTTACTCAAAAGTTAGGTATTTTACTCACGACATAACAAGGATTTTTCATCGTTCTGGTAATTGTACTGTGATTGACAGGAAGTGGGTGTTTCTGGGCGGAAACTGGCCGTTTTATGGGAGTGTGCGAAAAAACGCTGGCGTTTCTGGGAAAAACGCGGGAGTGTCTGAAGAAACGGGGGAGTGTCTGAAGAAACGCTGGGTGTGTTTGCGACGTCAAACCAGGAACGAAACTGACTGAACTGATCGCAATGGCTAAGTCTGGAGCTACTCAGAAACTGCTAAGAATTTTCTATTCGCAAATCTGCTAATCTTTTGTTCGCAATTCTGCTATGCTAAGATACACTCCCAGAGTGCGGCGGCTTAGCGTGTGCAATGCTGCTAAAAGCAGCTAGCGAGCGAACTCAGAATGAGGGCCCATGGCCCTCATTCCGAGTTGTTCGCTCGCAAGCCGCTTTTCGCAGCAGTTGCCACGCTAAGCCGCCGCCCTCTGGGAGTGAATCTTAGCTTAGCTGAATTGCGAACGATGTATTCGCAATATTGCGAAATTATTTTACTTTGCAGTTTCTGAGTAGCTCGAGACTTACTCTTCCAGTGCGATCAGTTCAGTGCTTGTCGTTCCTGGTTTGACGTCACAAACACACCCAGCGTTCGGCCAGACACTCCCCCGTTTCTCCAGCCACTCCCGCGTTTTTCCCAGAAACGGCAGCGTTTTTTCACACACTCCCATAAAACAGACAGTTTCCGCCCAGAAACACCCACTTCCTGTCAATCACACAACGATCACCAGAACGAAGAAAAAACCTCGTAATGCCGTGAGTAAAATACCAAACTTCTTAGCAAATTTACTTGGCGCAGCCGCAGTGCGAACATTGCGCATGCGCAGTTTGCGGAAAATCGCTGCGATGCGATGAAAAATAACGAGCGAACAACTCGGAATGAGGGCCCATATACACTGCAGGGGAGGTAGATTTAACATGTGCAGAGAGAGTTAGATTTGGGTGTGGTGTGTTCAATCTGCAATCTAATTTGCAGTGTAAAAATAAAGCAGCCAGTATTTACCCTGCACAGAAACAAAATAACCCACCCAAATCTAACTCTTTCTGCACATGTTATATCTGCCTCCCCTGCAGTGCACATGGTTTTGCCCAACTGCTAACAAAATTCCTGCTGTGATCAACTTGGAATTACCCCCAATATACAGCATCGTAACTGATCAAAATATGACAAAATCCCCTGTTTTATTTGCTACATACACACAGATTTGCAGTATATTTTAGTTGGCGTCGATAGAAAAAGTCTTTCTGTTTTGTATGCATAAAACTCAAGGGCCAGAATACTTCAGGGTGGAATACTCTAAACCAGTGCTTCTCAAACTGGGTTGCCTTGGGATGGTGGTCTCTTTGCACTTTATCTCTCTTCAAGGTTTAGTAAATATTTTTCGGTAAGCAATTATAAATTTTGGTGCCCTTTGATGGGATAAACTTCTTAAAGGGCCTTCAGAGCGTGCCGCAAAAAGGGGTGTGGTCTCACAAGTTAGGGGCATGGCCACATAATTGCACCCCCAAGGGTACAGGTATATAATAGGTAACTGGGTAGCAGGGGCGTATCTACCCCTTGGCCAGAATGGCACTCACCAGGGGTGCCGCCCAAAGGAGGGCGCCGTCTGGCATTGCCACCCGTGTCTAGGGGTAGAGAATCACGTAGTTAACAGACACCAAGACACCAACCAGTCAGTGTCTTTGTCCATGATCAACCCGCCCACCAGCGTCCGTTGCCAACAGACTTCTATTGGCTATCTAACCATCTGCCTGCCCTATCTATGACACACAGTGTGGGGGCAGGCAGAAGGTTAGCTAGACAATAGACGACTCCCAAAAGTTCTGAATTGACGCACCTATGGATGAAGAGCGCTCCTTCTGTTTCCTCACCTCACCGGGCACCCTAGTTGCTTCCCTCATAGCGGCTTCCCGGAGTTCCCTGACCCAGCCAGGTCCAGAGCACATTAAGGCAACTTCATTGCCCATGGAACACTGACTCAGGGCTGGGATGCTTCTACACCGGGGTGCTGACATTATAGGGGAATTTGTGCTGTGCATGTAATCATATTTGTTATTCATTCTGCTACTCAAGTGAGTAATGAATGCTACGGTTAGGTGTCCCCCTATTTCAACAGCTCTGTGCTTTTACATTAAACATGTGTCCCTAGGTTGTCTTCAGGGTTCTGTGATGCTGGAAGAAAGTTGCTAAAAAAAAAAAAAAAATTGTAAGGTTACTTTCATTTCACCCACCCCTCCCACATATGACCGAATAATCCATTGCTCAAAAGATTAATTGCTGGTTTATGGTACCTTTTATCCATTTGTAGCAGGTCTGTGTTACTACTGTGCCCTGAAATCTATTTTACCAATCGTTGTCGAGATCACTATGCAGTAGGTCAGGTGTTCCATAAAGGCCGACGGGTACGGGTTGGGTACAAGATCCTGGCAGTCGGGATGCCAGCAGTCATAATACCGACCCTGGCATCATGACTGTTTGAAATGCAGACAGCGGTGTAGTAGGTAGCTAATCCTAATCCTCTCCTTCCCCTAACCCTCCCTCCCTGCAGCCTAAACCTAACCCTCGGTTCCTGCAGCCTAACTCTAACCTCCCCTGGCCGCAGTCTTACCCTAACCATCCCTTTTCCGCAGCCTAACCCTAACCCTCCCCCCGCAGCCTAACCCTAACCTCCCCACCCTGCAGCCTAACCCTGATCCTCCCTTCATGCAGCCTAAGCCTAACCCTCCCCTCTCTGCAGACTAACTCTAACCCTCCCCCCATGCAGCCTAAACCTAACCCTCCCCCGCAGCCAGGGCTGCCATCAAGGGGGTGCCCTGTGTACTGTTGTTCTGGGCCCGGCCACTCTGACAGAGTGGAGGGCCCGGGCTGCTCAACCAGACAGCCGTGGCTATTCCCGGCGGCGGCTGCCGCCGGTGACACTGACCGCAGCTGCTACAGAAAGTCATTCCCCTCCACCGCCCACCCGCTGCTGCTACCCCTGCCGCCAGGGCCGGCTCCAGGCATGTTGGACTCGAACGCCACCATGTCGGAGCCTGGAGCCGGCCCTGTCCTGTAGCAGCTGTCCGTCCAGCTGTCCGTCCCGCGCCGCCTGTAAAGTGATCTGTGCGCGCTATGCGGCGCCGGCGTCTGATGTCAGACACCGGCGCCGCACAGTGCGCACAGATCACTTTCAGTTTCAGGCACCAGCTCGCACAGATCTACAGCAGCACTCCCCCTCCCTTATAGTGGCACTGCAGGTACTCTGGGGGCATATGTGGCACTGTGGTGGGCATTAATGTATCTGGCACTGTGGGGGCATTAATGTATCTGGCACTGTGGGGGCATATCTGGCACTGTGGGGGCATCAATGTATCTGGCACTGTGGGGTCATTTATCTGGGACTGTGGGGGCATATCTGGCACTGTGGGGGCATTAATGTATCTGGCACTGTGGGGGGGGGCATTTATCTGGCACTGTGGGGGCATTTATCTATCTGGCACTGTGGGGGGCATTTATCTATCTGGCACTGTGGGGGGCATTAATGTATCTGGCACTGTGGGGGCATATCTGGCACTGTGGGGGCATTTATCTGGCACTGTGGGGGCATTAAGGTATCTGGCACTGTGGGGGCATATCTGGCACTGTGGGGGCATTAATGTATCTGGCACTGTGGGGGGCATTTATCTGGCACTTTGGGGGGCATTTATCTATCTGGCACTGTGGGGGGCATTTATCTATCTGGCACTGTGGGGGCATATATGTATCTGGCACTGCTGGGGGGCATGTCATGTGCATCTGGCACTGCTGGGGGGCATGTCATGTGCATCTGGCACTGCTGGGGGGCATGTCATGTGCATCTGGCACTGATGGGGGGCATATCATGTGTAGCTGGCACGGCTGCGGGGCATATCATGTACTGTTCCCGTGTCTCAGTGCAATTCCTGGTGCAATGTGTCTCAGTGCTCTACCTGGCGCAAAGTGTATAACGTGCTCTGCCTGGCGCAAAGTGTATAACGTGCTCTGCCTGACGCAAAGTGTATAATGTGCTCTGCCTGGCGCAAAGTGTATAACGTGCTCTGCCTGGCGCAAAGTGTATAACGTGCTCTGCCTGGCGCAAAGTGTATAACGTGCTCTGCTTGGCGCAAAATGTATAACATGTGTGTTGGGGGAGGGGGGGGGGGACCGCCTATTTTTTCAGTCTCGGGCCCCACAATTTCTGGTGGCAGCCCTGCCCGCAGCCTAACCCTAACCTCCCCTCTCTGCAGCCTAACTCTAACCCTCCCTCTGTGCAGCCTAAACCTAACCCTCCCCCACAGCCTAACCCTCCCCTCCCTGCAGCCTAACTCTAACCCTCCCTCTCTGCAGCCTAAACCTAACTCTCCCCCGAAGCCTAACCCTAACCTCACCTCCCTGCAGCCTAACTCTAACCCTCCCTCCGCTGCCTAACCCTAACCTCCCCTCCCTGTAGCCTAAACCTAACCATCCCCCGCAGCCTAACCGTAACCTCCTCTCCCTGCAGCCTAAACCTAACCCTCCCCTCGCAGCCTAACCCTAACCTCCCCTCTCTGCAGCCTAAACCTAACCCTCCCCCCACAGCCTAACCCTAACCTCCCCTTCCTGCAGCCTAAACCTGCAGGGAGATAGTGGGTGACAGGTATAAATACACTGAAATGTGTGTGCACTGGTGTGCTAGAATGCACGACTTAACACAAACTGACAATAGTCTCCATTCAGCTGAATAAGGAACTGAAATAAATGAGATGATAACAGCATACTTTCCTACACTTGGAAACTAGTTTCAGGGAGATTCTACAAGGTACAGTATGAGCATTCGCACAGCGTGCCGCTGAGGCGGTGTGTCATGATTCGCCTTTAAAGCATGTCTAGCTCCACCTCTGAGCATGTTTATTGCTGCTCAAGGGGGTATCCTGCAGTGGCAGGTGTAAACTAAATTACTAAGTGCAGCATGCTGCCAGAGGGGGTGTTTGTATGGGTGGAATATGCAGTTATAAAATACATAGGAGTCAGTGCCACCCCACTCACTTTTACACATGAGTCAGTGTCACCCTAGACCAGGGGTGGGGAACCTTTTTTCTACCGAGGGCCATTTGGATATTTATAAAATCCTTCGGGGGGCACACAAAAATTCTCAACGTAAAAAATGACCCTGCCCCCCAGTAGGTCTGCCCCTTAGAGGCACTGTGTGTGCGCGCCGGAGGCACGCGCGCCAAAAAATGGGTGTGGCCAGTTAAAATGGGACGTGATACACATATGCCCCCAATAGTGCAGTGCCAGATCCACAATTGCCCCCACAGTGCCAGGTATACAAATGCCCCCACAGTGCCAGGTATACAAATGCCCCTCACAGTGCCAGGTATACAGATGCCCCCACAGTGCCAGGCATACAAATGCCCCCACAGTGCCAGGTATACAAATGCCCCTCACAGAGCCAGGTATACAGATGCCCCCACAGTGCCAGGTATACAAATGCCCCCCACAGTGCCAGGTATACAAATGCCCCTCACAGTGCCAGGTATACAGATGTCCCCACAGTGCCAGGTATACAGATGCCCCCACAGTGCCAGGTATACAGATGCCCCCACAGTGCCAGGTATACAGATGTGCCCACAGTGCCAGGTATACAGATGCCCCCCACAGTGCCAGGTATACAATTGCCCCTCACAGTGCCAGGTATACAGATGTCCCCCCAGTGCCAGGTATACAATTGCCTCTCACAGTGCCAGGTATACAGATGCCCCCACAGTGCCAGGTATACAGATGCCCCCCACAGTGCCAGGTATACAGATGTCCCCACAGTGCCAGGTATACAGATGCCCCCCACAGTGCCAGGTATACAATTGCCCCTCACAGTGCCAGGTATACAGATGCCCCCACAGTGCCAGGTATACAAATGCCCCTCACAGTGCCAGCTATACAGATGCCCCCCCCCCCCCCTTCCCCCGTGCTGCTTACCGCTGCTTCTTTCGGCGGGACACGGAGGAGAGCGCAGCTATGTTGGGCGGCGGCGTGTAGGACTTGAAACCAGCCGCCGGTTCGAGAGCCAATCAGAGCTCGCGGACAGGCAGCCGTGACTCCTGATTGGCTGCCGGTCCGCGAGCTCTGATTGGCTCACGAACCGGCGGCTGGTTTCAAGTCCTACACGCCGCCGCCGTCTCCCGACAATAGCCGCGCTCTCCTCCTGAGTCCCTGTCCTGACAGCTGAGACACGCTGCCGCCGGATTGAGCGGCGGCATGTCTCACAGAGAAGCGGTGGGCTGGAGCAAACGGCTTCGCGGGCCTTATACGGCCCGCGGGCCGGAGGTTCCCCACCCCTGCCCTAGACACACACTTACACAAGACACACACTTACACAGGGGTCATTGCCACCCTAGACACACACTTAAACAGGGGTCAGCGCCACCCAACACACACACTTACACAGGGGTCAGCGCCACCCTACACACACATTTACACAGGGGTCAGTGCCGCCCTACACACACACACACACACACACACACACACACACACACACACGGGTCAGTGCCACCCCATGCACACACTGACACAGGGGCAGTGTCGGACTGGGGCATGAAGGGCCCACCGGAGGGATGAAGTGATAGGGGCCCATACTTAGGGGTGTGGCCAGCCTAAAAAGGGAGGCTTGAAATACACAATAGTTTAGAGCAGTGTAATGCAACATATCTACCATGTATAATACAAGCGCACAGTCTGGAACCTGATCCCTAGAGGAAGGAGTGGGCCCTCAGGAAGTGGGGCCCACCGGTGGTTTCCCAGGTACACCTGTGGGCCAGTCCAACCCTGCACAGGGGTCAGCGCCACCCAACACACACACTTACACAGGGGTCAGCGCCACCGTACACACACTCTCACACAAACACAAACACACACACACACAGGTCAGTGCCACCCCATACGCACACTGACACAGGGGTCAGTGCCACCTTACACACACACTGACACAGGGGTCAGTGCCACCCTACACATATACACAGACACACACACTTACACAGGGGTTGGTGTCAGCCCACACTCACTTAAACACACACACATACAGCCTGCTAGCCTGTGGAGCCGCTGAGGTAGTACTACATGCACTCACCTTGGGATGGGCACTCCTCCTCTATCCTTTCCTCTCAGCTCCCAGCTGCCTCCAGACTGCCAATCTCCCCACCAAATAAGAGCTGCTCTCCATGTCTGGGCAGCTTCCCCATCACCCACCCTCCTGGTTGTCTTACTGCCCGCAGCCCCCTGCATGTGAAGGTAGAGAGGGGGGAGGGATCTGCCGCTGCTGCCAGGGCCGCTGGAGAGGGACACTGCACTGTAAAGTCTCCATGTCTGCAGCCCTGCACTGGTGGCTGATCGCTCGCAGGCTTTGCTGCACTGGACGGCCTATACTGCCCATGGGCCTGCAGTGCTTCCTTGACCGGCCTATTTTACATCTTTGCGCAAGGTTCCGCCCCCATTGCGGACATATTCGCACATGCTCACTCCGGGCCCCTGCCACTATCACTGTCTCCTTGTGCACCATGGCCTGTGGGATAGTGTAGTTTGTTTGCTTCTCTCTGTCACGCAGCTCCAACTCTCCGAGACTCACTGCATAGACGCAGCACCCTCTTCAGTCTGGCGCTCTACGCATCCGCGTATCTCACGTATGCTTCGGGCCGGCCCTGACACCTATATAATTTTCACATAATTCTCTTTTGTCTTTCTGTAAGAACATCCTACTTTATATGGCTTCTATTCACTAACAGGGGTGCTTTATCCCCTATAAGAGATAAAGAAAACCCCAAATGGACAGAAGTGTGGGCCCAAATAATAAAACAGAGATATTGTAGCGCATATAGATTGGGCAAAAATGTATTGCTTCATTTCAAAAGATAACAAATACAATTTAATAAAACCAACAAACATAACCACCGGCCGGTAATTGAAACACATCAATATATTATTTTAAAAAACATGAAATATGCTCTTTTCTGTCTGAACACTATTGATAAAATAGACAAAAGCTCATTCAGCAATATCCTCTATAGTGTATGTTTTGACTGCTATATTAAATCAGTCCACTTTAACAATGTAGCAGTCCATTCAGATATTTAAAAACATTGTATCACTGTAGAAATAATGTAGCAGCGTGACACACTGCACGCTGATAAATCCAGCCAGCAATAATCACTGGTAGCTGCAATAATGGGTTTCGATGACAACAACGTGACAGGAAGTCCATTCAGAAATTGTGATCCGTTGAAGCTAAAAGGATTAATTCTTAAAAGTGTCTGGCCAGACAGAATATGTATGCTCACCGCTCTCTTCCAGCATTAAGATCACAGTGAACTCCTCCCGGCTGCTGGTGCTTTTAACCTTTAAAGGCAGTCATCTCTGGAGGGAATCATCCGTGTAGATCTGAAGATATTACTGGCGGTGAGCAGTACAGTTGGCAGTGGTATGGAGCGGAGATATAGGACTCATATGTGGAAAAAAGGCACAGCAGCGATCAGGTCTGAATTAGCCACTTTATCTTTTTACATACTGGGGCAGGCTCTCTCATCTCAGCAGCCGCGAGACTCTGCACTGCCTTAACGGCATCAGGGTTCCCTGGCAGCAATAGAGAAAGCAGAAGCAGGCTCCTCTCTTTACCTTCAAACCAAGGTGGGAGTAATCTGTCTCTCTCATCCTGTATTCAATGTGAAAACAGATACAGGACAGCAGAAGACTCTCTACTCCTATATACCCCGGTTTCTATTGCTCCTTTCAATACACAGTTGCACTATTCATGTTACATCTAATGAAATGTGGAAAGCATCTTGCATTGAAATTTGGGGGTCATTCCGAGTTGTTCGCTCGTTGCCGATTTTCGCTATGCTGCGATTTGTTGCAAAAGCGCATGCGCAAAGCGTGCAGGGCGCATGCGCTTAGTTATTTAACTAAAAACGTAGTAGATTTGCTGTGGATTCTGCGGCGCTTTTCAGTTGCTCTGCTGATCGGTGAGTGATTGACAGGAAAGGGGCGTTTCTGGGTGGTAACTCAGCGTTTTCCGGGAGTGTGCTAAAAAATGCAGGCGTGCCAGGGAAAAACGCGGGAGTGTCTGGAGAAACGGGAGAGTGGCTGGCCAAACGCAGGGCGTATTTGTGACGTCAAACCAGGAACTAAACAGACTGAGCTGATCGCAATCTGTGAGTAGGCCTGGAGCTACTCAGAAACGGCAAATAATTATTTATTAGCAGTTCTGCTAATCTTTTGTTCGCAATTCTGCTATGCTAAAATACACTCCCAGAGGGCGGCGGCCTAGCGTGTGCAATGCTGCTAAAAGCAGCTAGCGAGCGAACAACTCGGAATGAGGGCCTTTATGCTGTGTTCTTTTGTGGTTGTAAACCGAGCTTGCTTTGATTGTGGTGTGTGACCACTATGGGATCCGGTTTCTAGGTTGACAATGTTCAGGTCAACCACAATTGGTCGACAGGGTGTCAAGGTCGACAGGTCAAAAGGTCGACATGTTCTAGGTCGACAGGTCAAAAGGTCTTCATGAGTTTTTCAAATTGTTTCTTTTTTTTTTTTACTTTTTCATACTTAACGATCCACACGGACTACGATTGGGAATAGTAACCTGTGCCGAGCGCAGCGAGGCACCTTGCCTGAAGCATGGGGAATGAAGCGAGCCATGCGAGGGGACACGGTGCACTAACTGGGTTCCCGGTTACTGTACGGAGAAAACGACACCAAAAAAACATAAAAAATTAATGTCGACCTTTTGACCTGTCGACCCAGACCATGTCGATCTAAAGCCCCAGTCAACCTAGCATCCCTGTCGACTTAGTTACTGTTGACCAATAGTGGTCGACCTATACACTGTCGACCCTATGAACCACACCCGACGACTATATGCAGAGGAATATATGCAGAAAATACTCTTTACTCCTTTATTACCCTGTTTTCCATTGTTTCATTTAACACACAGTTACACAATGTATGTTACACCTAATGAAATGAGGAAAGCATTTTCTCAGTGAAATTCATGCTTGTACTGTTTTTTTTTTTTGGTTATAAATCAAACCTTTTTTGATTGTGGGGTTTGACAATCATATGCAGAGCCGCCATAGGCATTGGCAAACTAGGCAATTGCCTAGGGCATTTGATATGCCTAGGGCATACTTGCCTACTTTTGAAAACGCATGTCAGGGAGATTGTGAAGGTAACACCTATCAGCGCGGACGTGTACTGCTACATCTGAGAGGCGTGTTATGAAAATAACTTACATCCAAGTGTAAATGAGCCCCAAAGTTAGTAAGATCTACTTGTTGAAGAAAAGACTGATATTTTGCAGGATTCCATATACTGTAAGTGGCCACTTGAAACCTTTAATATGCATGTAGACTCATTGTGCCTTATAAACAATATAGGCAAATGGCACTGATGATCCTATTTAAATGTATATATCTCTGAGGGATCAGTACTAAATGCCGCCGGCCGGAATCCCGGCGGTCGAAATACCAACGCCGGAATCCCGACCACACAATCCCGACAGGGGTGGCGAACGGAACGCAGCCCCTTGCGGGCTCGCTTCGCTCGCCACGCTGCGGGCACGGTGCCTCGCTACGCTCGGCACACTATTATATTCTCCCTCTATGGGTGTCGTGGACACCCATGGAGGGAGAATATGTCGGGATTGTGGCGGTCGGGATTGTGGCGGTCGGGATTCCGGCGTCGGGATTTCTACCGCCGGGATTCCGGCCGGCGGCATCTTGACCGCATCTCATCTCTGATTTCTCTTTTTCTCTGACGTCCTAGTGGATGCTGGGGACTCCGTAAGGACCATGGGGAATAGCGGCTCCGCAGGAGACTGGGCACAAAAGTAAAGCTTTAGGACTACCAGGTGTGCACTGGCTCCTCCCCCTATGACCCTCCTCCAAGCCTCAGTTAGATTTTTGTGCCCGAACGAGAAGGGTGCACACTAGGTGGCTCTCCTGAGCTGCTTAGTGAAAAGTTTAGTTTAGGTTTTTTATTTTCAGTGAGACCTGCTGGCAACAGGCTCACTGCATCGAGGGACTAAGGGGAGAAGAAGCGAACTCACCTGCGTGCAGAGTGGATTGGGCTTCTTAGGCTACTGGACACCATTAGCTCCAGAGGGATCGAACACAGGCCCAGCCATGGAGTCCGGTCCCAGAGCCGCGCCGCCGGCCCCCTTACAGAGCCAGAAGCAAGAAGAGGTCCGGAAAATCGGCGGCAGAAGACATCCTGTCTTCACCAAGGTAGCGCACAGCACTGCAGCTGTGCGCCATTGCTCCTCAGCACAATTCACACTTCGGTCACTGCGGGTGCAGGGCGCTAGGGGGGGGGGCGCCCTGAGCAGCAATAAAAACACCTTGGCTGGCGAAAATACATCACATATAGCCCCCAGGGCTATATGGATGAATTTTAACCCCTGCCAGAATCCATAAAAAAGCAGGAGAAAAGTCCGCGAAAAAGGGGCGGAGCCTATCTCCTCAGCACACTGGCGCCATTTTCCCTCACAGCTCCGTTGGAGGGAAGCTCCCCTGGCTCTCCCCTGCAGTCACTACACTACAGAAAGGGTTAAAAAAGAGAGGGGGGCACTAATTAGGCGCAGTATTAACAATACAGCAGCTATAAGGGGAAAAACACTTATATAAGGTTATCCCTGTATATATATAGCGCTCTGGTGTGTGCTGGCAAACTCTCCCTCTGTCTCCCCAAAGGGCTAGTGGGGTCCTGTCCTCTATCAGAGCATTCCCTGTGTGTGTGCTGTGTGTCGGTACGTTTGTGTCGACATGTATGAGGAGGAAAATAATGTGGAGGCGGAGCAAATTGCCTGTAATAGGGATGTCACCCCCTAGGGGGTCGACACCTGAGTGGGTGAACTGTTGGAAGGAATTAACAGTGTCAGCTCTTTACAAAAGACAGTGGTTGACATGAGACAGCCGGCTACTCAGCTTGTGCCTGTCCAGACGTCTCATAGGCCGTCAGGGGCTCTAAAGTGCCTGTTACCTCAGATGGCAGATACAGACGCCGACACGGATACTGACTCCAGTGTCGACGGTGAAGAGACAAATGTGACTTCCAGTAGGGCCACACGTTACATGATTGAGGCAATGAAAAATGTTTTACACATTTCTGATAATACGAGTACCACCAAAAGGGGTATTATGTTCGGTGATGAAAAACTACCTGTAGTTTTCCTGAATCTGAGAAATTAAATGAGGTGTGTGATGAAGCGTGGGTTTCCCCCGATAAAAACTGATAATTTCTAAAAAGTTATTGGCATTATATCCTTTCCCGCCAGAGGTTAGGGTGCGTTGGGAAACACCCCCTAGGGTGGATAAAGCGCTCACACGCTTGTCAAAACAAGGGCTCTACCCTCTCCTGAGATGGCCGCCCTTAAGGATCCTGCTGATAGAAAGCAGGAGGGTATCCTAAAATG
Source organism: Pseudophryne corroboree (assembly GCF_028390025.1). Lineage (NCBI taxonomy): Eukaryota > Metazoa > Chordata > Amphibia > Anura > Myobatrachidae > Pseudophryne > Pseudophryne corroboree. The sequence continues at coordinate 156,932,580 of NC_086454.1, read as the reverse complement.
TATTTACACACATACTGGTGTTATACTGCGACCAGCAATCGCCTCAGCCTGGATGTGCAGTGCTGGGTTGGCGTGGTCGGATTCCCTGACTGAAAATATTGATACCCTAGATAGGGACAGTATATTATTGCCTATAGAGCATTTAAAAGATGCATTTCTATATATGCGTGATGCACAGCGGAATATTTGCCGACTGGCATCAAGAGTAAGTGCGTTGTCCATTTCTGCCAGAAGAGGGTTATGGACACGACAGTGGTCAGGTGATGCGGATTCCAAACGGCATATGGAAGTATTGCCTTATAAAGGGGAGGAGTTATTTGGGGTCGGTCTTTCAGACCTGGTGGCCACGGCAACAGCTGGGAAATCCACGTTTTTACCCCAGGTCGCCTCTCAACATAAGAAGACGCCGTATTATCAGGCGCAGTCCTTTCGTTCCCATAAGGACAAGCGGGCAAAAAGTTCCTCATTTCTGCCCCGTGACAGAGGGAGAGGAAAAAGGCTGCAGAAATCAGCCAGTTCCCAGGAACAGAAGCCCTCTCCCGCCTCTGCCAAGCCCTCAGCATGACGCTGGGGCTTTACAAGCGGACTCAGGCACGGTGGGGGCCCGTCTCAAGAATTTCAGCGCGCAGTGGGCTCACTCGCTAGAGACCACTGGATCCTTCAGGTGGTATCTCAGGGGTACAAATTGGAATTCGAGACGTCTCCCCCTCGCCGTTTCCTAAAGTCGGCTTTACCGACGTCTCCCTCCGACAGGGAGGCAGTTTTGGAAGCCATTCACAAGCTGTATTCCCAGCAGGTGATAATCAAGGTACCCCTCCTGCAACAGGGAAAGGGGTATTATTCCACACTGTTGTGGTACCGAAGCCGGACGGCTCGGTGAGACCGATTTTAAAGCTAAAATCTTTGAACACTTACATACAGAAGTTCAAATTCAAGATGGAGTCACTCAGAGCAGTGATTGCGAACCTGGAAGAAGGGGACTACATGGTGTCTCTGGACATCAAGGATGCTTACCTTCATGTCCCAATTTACCCTTCTCACCAAGGGTACCTCAGGTTTGTGGTACAGAACTGTCACTATCAGTTTCAGACGCAGCCGTTTGGATGGTCCACGGCACCCCGGGTTTTTACCAAGGTAATGGCTGAAATGATGATACTCCTTCGAAGGAAGGGAGTTTTAGTTATCCCTCACTTGGACGATCTCCTGATAAGGGTAAGATCCAGAGAACAGTTGGAGGTCGGTGTAGCACTATCTCAGGTAGTGTTGCGGCAGCACGGTTGGATTCTCAATATTCCAAAATCGCAGCTGGTTCCGACGACTCGTCTTCTGTTCCTAGGGATGATCCTGGACACAGTCCAGAAAAAGGTGTTTCTCCCGGAGGAGAAAGCCAGGGAGTTATCCGAGCTAGTCAGGAACCTCCTAAAACCGAGCCAAGTCTCAGTGCATCAATGCACAAGGGTTCTGGGAAAAATGGTGGCTTCCTACGAAGCAATCCCATTCGGCAGATTCCACGCAAGAACTTTCCAGTGGGACCTGCTGGACAAATGGTCCGGGTCGCATCTTCAGATGCATCAGCGGATAACCCTGTCACCAAGGACAAGGGTGTCCCTCCTGTGGTGGTTGCAGAGTGCTCATCTTCTAGAGGGCCGCAGATTCGGCATTCAGGACTGGGTCCTGGTGACCACGGATGCCAGCCTGCGAGGCTGGGGAGCAGTCACACAGGGAAGGAATTTCCAGGGCTTATGGTCAAGCCTGGAGACATCACTTCACATAAATATCCTGAAGCTAAGGGCCATTTACAATGCTCTAAGCTTAGCAAGACCTCTGCTTCAAGGTCAGCCGGTGTTGATCCAGTCGGACAACATCACGGCAGTCACCCACGTAAACAGACAGGGTGGCACAAGAAGCAGGAGGGCAATGGCAGAAGCTGCAAGGATTCTTCGCTGGGCGGAAAATCATGTGATAGCACTGTCAGCAGTATTCATTCCAGGAGTGGACAACTGGGAAGCAGACTTCCTCAGCAGACACGACCTCCACCCGGGAGAGTGGGGACTTCACCCAGAAGTCTTCCACATGATTATAAACCGTTGGGAAAAACTCGACAGGTATTGCGCCAGGTCAAGGGACCCTCAGGCAATAGCTGTAGACGCTCTGGTAACACCGTGGGTGTACCAGTCAGTGTATGTGTTCCCTCCTCTGCCTCTCAGACCCAAGGTACTGAGAATTATAAGATGGAGAGGAGTAAGCACTATATTCGTGGCTCCGGATTGGCCAAGAAGGACTTGGTAACCGGAACTTCAAGAGATGCTCACGGAGGATCCGTGGCCTCTACCTCTAAGAAGGGACCTGCTCCAGGAAGGACCCTGTCTGTTCCAAGACTTACCGCGGCTGCGTTTGACGGCATGGCGGTTGAACGCCGGATCCTGAAGGAAAAAGGCATTCCGGATGAAGTCATCCCTATCCTGATCAAAGCCAGGAAGGATGTAACTGCAAAACATTATCACCGCATTTGGCGAAAATATGTTGCGTGGTGCGAGGCCAGTAAGGCCCGACGGAGGAAATTCAACTGGGTCGATTCCTACATTTCCTGCAAACAGGAGTGTCTATGGGCCTGAAATTGGGGTCCATTAAGGTTCAAATTTCGGCCCTGTCAATTTTCTTCCAAAAAGAACTAGCTTCAGTCCCTGAAGTTCAGACGTTTGTAAAAGGGGTACTGCATATACAGCCTCCTTTTGTGCCTCCAGTGGCACCTTGGGATCTCAATGTAGTTTTTGGGTTCCAAAAGTCACATTGGTTTGAACCACTTAATTCTGTGGAGTTAAAATATCTCACATGGAAAGTGGTCATGCTGTTGGCCCTGGCCTGGGCCAGGCGCGTGTCAGAATTGGCGGCTTTATCCTGTAAAAGCCCTTATCTGATTTTCCATTCAGACAGGGCGGAATTGAGGACTCGTCCTCAGTTTCTCCCTAAGGTGGTTTCAGCGTTTCACCTGAACCAACCTATTGTGGTGCCTGCGGCTACTAGGGACTTGGAGGACTCCAAGTTGCTAGACGTGGTCAGGGCCCTGAAAATATATGTTTCCAGGACGGCTGGAGTCAGAAAATCTGACTCGCTGTTTATCCTGTATGCACCCAACAAGCTGGGTGCTCCTGCTTCTAAGCAGACTATTGCTCGTTGGATTTGTAGTACAATTCAGCTTGCACATTCTGTGGCAGGCCTGCCACAGCCAAAAATCTGTAAATGCCCACTCCACAAGGAAGGTGGGCTCATCTTGGGCGGCTGCCCGAGGGGTCTCGGCTTTACAACTTTGCCGAGCAGCTACTTGGTCAGGAGCAAATACGTTTGTAAAATTCTACAAATTTGATACCCTGGCTGAGGAGGACCTGGAATTCTCTCATTTGGTGCTGCAGAGTCATCCGCACTCTCCCGCCCGTTTGGGAGCTTTGGTATAATCCCCATGGTCCTTACGGAGTCCCCAGCATCCACTAGGACGTCAGAGAAAATAAGAATTTACTTACCGATAATTCTATTTCTCGTAGTCCGTAGTGGATGCTGGGCGCCCATCCCAAGTGCGGATTGTCTGCAATACTTGTACATAGTTATTGTTACCAAAAATCGGGTTATTGCTGTAGTGAACCATCTTTTCTAGAGGCTCCTCTGTTATCATGCTGTTAACTGGGTTTAGATCACAAGTTATACGGTGTGATTGGTGTGGCTGGTATGAGTCTTACTCGGGATTCAAAATCCTTCCTTATTGTGTACGCTCGTCCGGGCACAGTATCCTAACTGAGGCTTGGAGGAGGGTCATAGGGGGAGGAGCCAGTGCACACCAGGTAGTCCTAAAGCTTTACTTTTGTGCCCAGTCTCCTGCGGAGCCGCTATTCCCCATGGTCCTTACGGAGTCCCCAGCATCCACTACGGACTACGAGAAATAGAATTATCGGTAAGTAAATTCTTATTTTTTCAGGGAGATTGAGGGACTGTTCAGGGAGTGAGGGAGATTGCTACTATTTCAGGGAGTCTCCTGCAGAATGAGGGAGGGTAGGTAACTATGGCCTAGGGGCATCAGCAGTTTCTGCTGATTAAAATGGTAGGCGGCATGCCTATATTGTGTGTAGCATTTCTTATGCAGATACAGCCAGTCTCACACAATATATAGGCATGCTGCATATCATTTTAATCAACAGAATCTGCTTGTGCATCCTAGCCACATAGCAATGCAAATTAGATGCATTTTCATAAAAAAAAGGTGCCCGACGTTAGCATTGAGGCAAGATTTAGAAGGACACATCTGTATCCAAGCAGAGGCAGAGGTCACAGTGTTAGTGGCAGTGTGAGTGCTGTGTGCATGTGAGTGGGTTGGTTGTGCCGTAGTGTTCGAAATATGTGTAAGAAGTAGTGATGTGCACCGGAAATTTTTCGGGTTTTGTGTTTTGCTTTTGGATTAGGTTCCGCGGCCGTGTTTTGGATTCGGACGCGTTTTGGCAAAACCTCCCTGAAAATTTTTTGTCGGATTCGGGTGTGTTTTGGATTCGGGTGTTTTTTACAAAAAACCCTCACAAACAGCTTAATTCATAGAATTTGGGGGTCATTTTGATCCCATAGTATTATTAACCTCAATAACCATAATTTCCACTCATTTTCAGTCTATTCTGAACACCTCACACCTCACAATATTATTTTGTCTTAAAATTTGCACCGAGGTCGCTGGATGGCTAAGCTAAGCGACACAAGTGGCCGACACAAACACCTGGCCCATCTAGGAGTGGCACTGCAGTGTCAACCAGGATGGCACTTCAAAAAAATTGTCTCCAAACAGCACATGATGCAAAGAAAAAAAGAGGCGCACCAAGGTCGCTGTGTGACTAAGCTAAGCGACCCAAGTGGCCGACACAAACACCTGGCCCATCTAGGAGTGGCACTGCAGTGTCAGGCAGGATGGCACTTCAAAAAAATTGTCCCCAAACAGCACATGATGCAAAGAGAAAAAGAGGCGCACCAAGGTCGCTGTGTGACTAAGCTAAGCGACACAAGTGGCCGACACAAACACCTGGCTCATCTAGGAGTGGCACTGCAGTGTCAGGCAGGATAGCACTTCAAAAAAATTGTCCCCAAACAGCACATGATGCAAAGAAAAATGAAAGAAAAAAGAGGTGCAAGATGGAATTGTCCTTGGGCCCTCCCACCCACCCTAATGTTGTATAAACAGGACATGCACACTTTAACGAACCCATCATTTCAGCGACAGGGTCTGCCACACAACTGTGACTGAAATGACTGGTTGGTTTGGGCCCCCACCAAAAAAGAAGCAATCAATCTCTCCTTGCACAAACTGGCTCTACAGAGGCAAGATGTCCACCTCATCATCATCCTCCGATTCCTCACCCCTTTCACTGTGTACATCCCCCTCCTCACAGATTATTAATTCGTCCCCACTGGAATCCACCATCTCAAGTCCCTATGTACTTTCTGGAGGCAATTGCTGGTGAATGTCTCCACGGAGGAATTGATTATAATTCATTTTGATGAACATCATCTTCTCCACATTTTCTGGAAGTAACCTTGTACGCCGATTGCTGACAAGGTGAGCGGCTGCACTAAACACTCTTTCGGAGTACACACTAGGGTGGGCAACTTAGGTAAAATAAAGCCAGTTTCTGCAAGGGCCTCCAAATTGCCTCTTTTTCCTGCCAGTATACGTACGGACTGTCTGACGTGCCTACTTGGATGCGGTCACTCATATAATCCTCCACCATTCTTTCAATGGTGACAGAATCATATGCAGTGACAGTAGACAAAATGTCAATAATCGTTGGCAGGTCCTTCAGTCCGGACCAGATGTCAGCACTCGCTCCAGGCTGCCCTGCATCACCGCCAGCGGGTGGGCTCGGAATTCTTAGCCTTTTCCTCGCACCCCCAGTTGCGGGAGAATGTGAAGGAGGAGCTGTTGACGGTCACGTTCCGCTTGACTTGACAATTTTCTCACCAGCAGGTCTTTGAACCTCTGCAGACTTGTGTCTACCGGAAAGAGAGATACAACGTAGGTTTTAAATCAAGGATCAAGCACGGTGGCCAAAATGTAGTGCTCTGATTTCAACAGATTGACCACCCGTGAATCCTGGTTAAGCGAATTAAGGGCTCCATCCACAAGTCCCACATGCCTAGCGGAATCGCTCTGTTTTAGCTCCTCCTTCAATGTCTCCAGCTTCTTCTGCAAAAGCCTGATGAGGGAAATGACCTGACTCAGGCTGGCAGTGTCTGAACTGACTTCACGTGTGGCAAGTTCAAAGGGTTGCAGAACCTTGCACAACGTTGAAATCATTCTCCACTGCACTTGAGTCAGGTGCATTCCTCCTCCTTTGCCTATATTGTTGGCAGATGTATAGGCTTGAATGGCCTTTTGCTGCTCCTCCATCCTCTGAAGCATATAGAGGGTTGAATTCCACCTCGTTACCACCTCTTGCTTCAGATGATGGCAGGGCAGGTTCAGGAGCGTTTGGTGGTGCTCCAGTCTTCGGCACGCGGTGGCTGAATGCCGAAAGTGGCCCGCAATTCTTCGGGCCACCGACAGCATCTCTTGCACGCCCCTGTCGTTTTTTAAATAATTCTGCACCACCAAATTCAATGTATATGCAAAACATGGGACGTGCTGGAATTTGCCCAGATGTAATGCATGCACAATATTGCTGGCGTTGTCCGATGCCACAAATCCCCAGGAGAGTCCAATTGGGGTAAGCCATTCTGTGATGATGTTCCTCAGTTTCCGTAAGAGGTTGTCAGCTGTGTGCCTCTTATGGAAAGCGGTGATACAAAGCGTAGCCTGCCTAGGAATGAGTTGGCGTTTGCGAGATGCTGCTACTGGTGCCGCCGCTGCTGTTCTTGCTGCGGGAGGCAATACATCTACCCAGTGGGCTGTCACAGTCATATAGTCCTGAGTCTGCCCTGCTCCACTTGTCCACATGTCCGTGGTTAAGTGGACATTGGGTACAACTGCATTTTTTAGGACACTGGTGACTCTTTTTCTGACGTCTGTGTACATTTTCGGTATCGCCTGCCTAGAGAAATGGAACCTAGATGGTATTTGGTACCGGGGACACAGTACCTCAATCAAGTCTCTAGTTGCCTCTGAATTAACGGTGGATACCGGAACCACGTTTCTCACCACCCAGGCTGACAAGACCTGAGTTATCTGCTTTGCAGCAGGATGACTGCTGTGATATTTCATCTTCCTCGCAAAGGACTGTTGGACAGTCAATTGCTTACTGGAAGTAGTACAAGTGGTCTTCCGACTTCCCCTCTGGGATGCCGATCAACTCCCAGCAGCAACAACAGCAGCGCCAGCAGCAGTAGGCGTTACACTCAAGGATGCATCGGAGGAATCCGAGGCAGGAGAGGACTCGTCAGACTTGCCAGTGACATGGCCTGCAGGACTATTGGCTTTCCTGTGTAAGGTGGAAATTGACACTGAGGGAGTTGGTGGTGTGGTTTGCAGGAGCTTGGTTACAAGAGGAAGGGATTTAGTGGTCAGTGGACTGCTTCCGCTGTCATCCAAAGTTTTTGAACTTGTCACTGACATCTGATGAATGCGGTCCAGGTGACGTATAAGGCAGGATGTTCCTAGGTGGTTAACGTCCTTTCCCCTACTTATTACAGCTTGACAAAGGCAACACACGGCTTCACACCTGTTGTCCGCATTTGTGTTGAAATAATTCCACACCGAAGAAGTGATTTGTTTTGTATTTTGACCAGGCATGTAAATGGCCATATTCGTCCAACGGACAACAGGTGTCTCGACCGGGTGCCTGACTTAAACAAACCACCTCACCATCAGAATCCTCCTTGTCAATTTCCTCCCCAGCGCCAGCAACACCCATATCCTCATCCTGGTGTACTTCAACAGTGACATCTTCAATTTGACTATCAGGAACAGGACTGCGGGTGCTCCTTCTAGCACTTGCAGGGGGCGTGCAAATGGTGGAAGGCGCAAGCTCTTCCCGTCCAGTGTTGGGAAGGTCAGGCATCGCAACCGACACAATTGGACTCTCCTTGGGGATTTGTGATTTAGAAGAACGCACAGTTCTATGCTCAGGTTTGTGGTACAGAACTGTCACTATCAGTTTCAGACGCAGCCGTTTGGATGGTCCACGGCACCCCGGGTTTTTACCAAGGTAATGGCTGAAATGATGATACTCCTTCGAAGGAAGGGAGTTTTAGTTATCCCTCACTTGGACGATCTCCTGATAAGGGTAAGATCCAGAGAACAGTTGGAGGTCGGTGTAGCACTATCTCAGGTAGTGTTGCGGCAGCACGGTTGGATTCTCAATATTCCAAAATCGCAGCTGGTTCCGACGACTCGTCTTCTGTTCCTAGGGATGATCCTGGACACAGTCCAGAAAAAGGTGTTTCTCCCGGAGGAGAAAGCCAGGGAGTTATCCGAGCTAGTCAGGAACCTCCTAAAACCGAGCCAAGTCTCAGTGCATCAATGCACAAGGGTTCTGGGAAAAATGGTGGCTTCCTACGAAGCAATCCCATTCGGCAGATTCCACGCAAGAACTTTCCAGTGGGACCTGCTGGACAAATGGTCCGGGTCGCATCTTCAGATGCATCAGCGGATAACCCTGTCACCAAGGACAAGGGTGTCCCTCCTGTGGTGGTTGCAGAGTGCTCATCTTCTAGAGGGCCGCAGATTCGGCATTCAGGACTGGGTCCTGGTGACCACGGATGCCAGCCTGCGAGGCTGGGGAGCAGTCACACAGGGAAGGAATTTCCAGGGCTTATGGTCAAGCCTGGAGACATCACTTCACATAAATATCCTGAAGCTAAGGGCCATTTACAATGCTCTAAGCTTAGCAAGACCTCTGCTTCAAGGTCAGCCGGTGTTGATCCAGTCGGACAACATCACGGCAGTCACCCACGTAAACAGACAGGGTGGCACAAGAAGCAGGAGGGCAATGGCAGAAGCTGCAAGGATTCTTCGCTGGGCGGAAAATCATGTGATAGCACTGTCAGCAGTATTCATTCCAGGAGTGGACAACTGGGAAGCAGACTTCCTCAGCAGACACGACCTCCACCCGGGAGAGTGGGGACTTCACCCAGAAGTCTTCCACATGATTATAAACCGTTGGGAAAAACTCGACAGGTATTGCGCCAGGTCAAGGGAACTTCAGGCAATAGCTGTAGACGCTCTGGTAACACCGTGGGTGTACCAGTCAGTGTATGTGTTCCCTCCTCTGCCTCTCAGACCCAAGGTACTGAGAATTATAAGATGGAGAGGAGTAAGCACTATATTCGTGGCTCCGGATTGGCCAAGAAGGACTTGGTAACCGGAACTTCAAGAGATGCTCACGGAGGATCCGTGGCCTCTACCTCTAAGAAGGGACCTGCTCCAGCAAGGACCCTGTCTGTTCCAAGACTTACCGCGGCTGCGTTTGACGGCATGGCGGTTGAACGCCGGATCCTGAAGGAAAAAGGCATTCCGGATGAAGTCATCCCTATCCTGATCAAAGCCAGGAAGGATGTAACTGCAAAACATTATCACCGCATTTGGCGAAAATATGTTGCGTGGTGCGAGGCCAGTAAGGCCCGACGGAGGAAATTCAACTGGGTCGATTCCTACATTTCCTGCAAACAGGAGTGTCTATGGGCCTGAAATTGGGGTCCATTAAGGTTCAAATTTCGGCCCTGTCAATTTTCTTCCAAAAAGAACTAGCTTCAGTCCCTGAAGTTCAGACGTTTGTAAAAGGGGTACTGCATATACAGCCTCCTTTTGTGCCTCCAGTGGCACCTTGGGATCTCAATGTAGTTTTTGGGTTCCAAAAGTCACATTGGTTTGAACCACTTAATTCTGTGGAGTTAAAATATCTCACATGGAAAGTGGTCATGCTGTTGGCCCTGGCCTGGGCCAGGCGCGTGTCAGAATTGGCGGCTTTATCCTGTAAAAGCCCTTATCTGATTTTCCATTCAGACAGGGCGGAATTGAGGACTCGTCCTCAGTTTCTCCCTAAGGTGGTTTCAGCGTTTCACCTGAACCAACCTATTGTGGTGCCTGCGGCTACTAGGGACTTGGAGGACTCCAAGTTGCTAGACGTGGTCAGGGCCCTGAAAATATATGTTTCCAGGACGGCTGGAGTCAGAAAATCTGACTCGCTGTTTATCCTGTATGCACCCAACAAGCTGGGTGCTCCTGCTTCTAAGCAGACTATTGCTCGTTGGATTTGTAGTACAATTCAGCTTGCACATTCTGTGGCAGGCCTGCCACAGCCAAAAATCTGTAAATGCCCACTCCACAAGGAAGGTGGGCTCATCTTGGGCGGCTGCCCGAGGGGTCTCGGCTTTACAACTTTGCCGAGCAGCTACTTGGTCAGGAGCAAATACGTTTGTAAAATTCTACAAATTTGATACCCTGGCTGAGGAGGACCTGGAATTCTCTCATTTGGTGCTGCAGAGTCATCCGCACTCTCCCGCCCGTTTGGGAGCTTTGGTATAATCCCCATGGTCCTTACGGAGTCCCCAGCATCCACTAGGACGTCACAGAAAATAAGAATTTACTTACCGATAATTCTATTTCTCGTAGTCCGTAGTGGATGCTGGGCGCCCTTCCCAAGTGCGGATTGTCTGCAATACTTGTACATAGTTATTGTTACCAAAAATCGGGTTATTGCTGTAGTGAACCATCTTTTCTAGAGGCTCCTCTGTTATCATGCTGTTAACTGGGTTTAGATCACAAGTTATACGGTGTGATTGGTGTGGCTGGTATGAGTCTTACTCGGGATTCAAAATCCTTCCTTATTGTGTACGCTCGTCCGGGCACAGTATCCTAACTGAGGCTTGGAGGAGGGTCATAGGGGGAGGAGCCAGTGCACACCAGGTAGTCCTAAAGCTTTACTTTTGTGCCCAGTCTCCTGCGGAGCCGCTATTCCCCATGGTCCTTACGGAGTCCCCAGCATCCACTACGGACTACGAGAAATAGAATTATCGGTAAGTAAATTCTTATTTTTTCAGGGAGATTGAGGGACTGTTCAGGGAGTGAGGGAGATTGCTACTATTTCAGGGAGTCTCCTGCAGAATGAGGGAGGGTAGGTAACTATGGCCTAGGGGCATCAGCAGTTTCTGCTGATTAAAATGGTAGGCGGCATGCCTATATTGTGTGTAGCATTTCTTATGCAGATACAGCCAGTCTCACACAATATATAGGCATGCTGCATATCATTTTAATCAACAGAATCTGCTTGTGCATCCTAGCCACATAGCAATGCAAATTAGATGCATTTTCATAAAAAAAAGGTGCCCGACGTTAGCATTGAGGCAAGATTTAGAAGGACACATCTGTATCCAAGCAGAGGCAGAGGTCACAGTGTTAGTGGCAGTGTGAGTGCTGTGTGCATGTGAGTGGGTTGGTTGTGCCGTAGTGTTCGAAATATGTGTAAGAAGTAGTGATGTGCACCGGAAATTTTTCGGGTTTTGTGTTTTGCTTTTGGATTAGGTTCCGCGGCCGTGTTTTGGATTCGGACGCGTTTTGGCAAAACCTCCCTGAAAATTTTTTGTCGGATTCGGGTGTGTTTTGGATTCGGGTGTTTTTTACAAAAAACCCTCACAAACAGCTTAAATCATAGAATTTGGGGGTCATTTTGATCCCATAGTATTATTAACCTCAATAACCATAATTTCCACTCATTTTCAGTCTATTCTGAACACCTCACACCTCACAATATTATTTTGTCTTAAAATTTGCACCGAGGTCGCTGGATGGCTAAGCTAAGCGACACAAGTGGCCGACACAAACACCTGGCCCATCTAGGAGTGGCACTGCAGTGTCAGACAGGATGGCACTTCAAAAAAATTGTCTCCAAACAGCACATGATGCAAAGAAAAAAAGAGGCGCACCAAGGTCGCTGTGTGACTAAGCTAAGCGACCCAAGTGGCCGACACAAACACCTGGCCCATCTAGGAGTGGCACTGCAGTGTCAGGCAGGATGGCACTTCAAAAAAATTGTCCCCAAACAGCACATGATGCAAAGAGAAAAAGAGGCGCACCAAGGTCGCTGTGTGACTAAGCTAAGCGACACAAGTGGCCGACACAAACACCTGGCTCATCTAGGAGTGGCACTGCAGTGTCAGGCAGGATAGCACTTCAAAAAAATTGTCCCCAAACAGCACATGATGCAAAGAAAAATGAAAGAAAAAAGAGGTGCAAGATGGAATTGTCCTTGGGCCCTCCCACCCACCCTAATGTTGTATAAACAGGACATGCACACTTTAACGAACCCATCATTTCAGCGACAGGGTCTGCCACACAACTGTGACTGAAATGACTGGTTGGTTTGGGCCCCCACCAAAAAAGAAGCAATCAATCTCTCCTTGCACAAACTGGCTCTACAGAGGCAAGATGTCCACCTCATCATCATCCTCCGATTCCTCACCCCTTTCACTGTGTACATCCCCCTCCTCACAGATTATTAATTCGTCCCCACTGGAATCCACCATCTCAAGTCCCTGTGTACTTTCTGGAGGCAATTGCTGGTGAATGTCTCCACGGAGGAATTGATTATAATTCATTTTGATGAACATCATCTTCTCCACATTTTCTGGAAGTAACCTTGTACGCCGATTGCTGACAAGGTGAGCGGCTGCACTAAACACTCTTTCGGAGTACACACTAGGGTGGGCAACTTAGGTAAAATAAAGCCAGTTTCTGCAAGGGCCTCCAAATTGCCTCTTTTTCCTGCCAGTATACGTACGGACTGTCTGACGTGCCTACTTGGATGCGGTCACTCATATAATCCTCCACCATTCTTTCAATGGTGACAGAATCATATGCAGTGACAGTAGACAAAATGTCAATAATCGTTGGCAGGTCCTTCAGTCCGGACCAGATGTCAGCACTCGCTCCAGGCTGCCCTGCATCACCGCCAGCGGGTGGGCTCGGAATTCTTAGCCTTTTCCTCGCACCCCCAGTTGCGGGAGAATGTGAAGGAGGAGCTGTTGACGGTCACGTTCCGCTTGACTTGACAATTTTCTCACCAGCAGGTCTTTGAACCTCTGCAGACTTGTGTCTACCGGAAAGAGAGATACAACGTAGGTTTTAAATCAAGGATCAAGCACGGTGGCCAAAATGTAGTGCTCTGATTTCAACAGATTGACCACCCGTGAATCCTGGTTAAGCGAATTAAGGGCTCCATCCACAAGTCCCACATGCCTAGCGGAATCGCTCTGTTTTAGCTCCTCCTTCAATGTCTCCAGCTTCTTCTGCAAAAGCCTGATGAGGGAAATGACCTGACTCAGGCTGGCAGTGTCTGAACTGACTTCACGTGTGGCAAGTTCAAAGGGTTGCAGAACCTTGCACAACGTTGAAATCATTCTCCACTGCACTTGAGTCAGGTGCATTCCTCCTCCGTTGCCTATATCGTTGGCAGATGTATAGGCTTGAATGGCCTTTTGCTGCTCCTCCATCCTCTGAAGCATATAGAGGGTTGAATTCCACCTCGTTACCACCTCTTGCTTCAGATGATGGCAGGGCAGGTTCAGGAGCGTTTGGTGGTGCTCCAGTCTTTGGCACGCGGTGGCTGAATGCCGAAAGTGGCCCGCAATTCTTCGGGCCACCGACAGCATCTCTTGCACGCCCCTGTCGTTTTTTAAATAATTCTGCACCACCAAATTCAATGTATATGCAAAACATGGGACGTGCTGGAATTTGCCCAGATGTAATGCATGCACAATATTGCTGGCGTTGTCCGATGTCACAAATCCCCAGGAGAGTCCAATTGGGGTAAGCCATTCTGTGATGATGTTCCTCAGTTTCCGTAAGAGGTTGTCAGCTGTGTGCCTCTTATGGAAAGCGGTGATACAAAGCGTAGCCTGCCTAGGAATGAGTTGGCGTTTGCGAGATGCTGCTACTGGTGCCGCCGCTGCTGTTCTTGCTGCGGGAGGCAATACATCTACCCAGTGGGCTGTCACAGTCATATAGTCCTGAGTCTGCCCTGCTCCACTTGTCCACATGTCCGTGGTTAAGTGGACATTGGGTACAACTGCATTTTTTAGGACACTGGTGACTCTTTTTCTGACGTCTGTGTACATTTTCGGTATCGCCTGCCTAGAGAAATGGAACCTAGATGGTATTTGGTACCGGGGACACAGTACCTCAATCAAGTCTCTAGTTGCCTCTGAATTAACGGTGGATACCGGAACCACGTTTCTCACCACCCAGGCTGACAAGACCTGAGTTATCTGCTTTGCAGCAGGATGACTGCTGTGATATTTCATCTTCCTCGCAAAGGACTGTTGGACAGTCAATTGCTTACTGGAAGTAGTACAAGTGGTCTTCCGACTTCCCCTCTGGGATGCCGATCAACTCCCAGCAGCAACAACAGCAGCGCCAGCAGCAGTAGGCGTTACACTCAAGGATGCATCGGAGGAATCCGAGGCAGGAGAGGACTCGTCAGACTTGCCAGTGACATGGCCTGCAGGACTATTGGCTTTCCTGTGTAAGGTGGAAATTGACACTGAGGGAGTTGGTGGTGTGGTTTGCAGGAGCTTGGTTACAAGAGGAAGGGATTTAGTGGTCAGTGGACTGCTTCCGCTGTCATCCAAAGTTTTTGAACTTGTCACTGACATCTGATGAATGCGGTCGAGGTGACGTATAAGGCAGGATGTTCCTAGGTGGTTAACGTCCTTTCCCCTACTTATTACAGCTTGACAAAGGCAACACACGGCTTCACACCTGTTGTCCGCATTTGTGTTGAAATAATTCCACACCGAAGAAGTGATTTGTTTTGTATTTTGACCAGGCATGTAAATGGCCATATTCGTCCAACGGACAACAGGTGTCTCGACCGGGTGCCTGACTTAAACAAACCACCTCACCATCAGAATCCTCCTTGTCAATTTCCTCCCCAGCGCCAGCAACACCCATATCCTCATCCTGGTGTACTTCAACAGTGACATCTTCAATTTGACTATCAGGAACAGGACTGCGGGTGCTCCTTCTAGCACTTGCAGGGGGCGTGCAAATGGTGGAAGGCGCAAGCTCTTCCCGTCCAGTGTTGGGAAGGTCAGGCATCGCAACCGACACAATTGGACTCTCCTTGGGGATTTGTGATTTAGAAGAACGCACAGTTCTTTGCTGTGCTTTTGCCAGCTTAAGTCTTTTCATTTTTCTAGCGAGAGGATGAGTGCTTCCATCCTCATGTGAATCTGAACCACTAGCCATGAACATAGGCCAGGGCCTCAGCCGTTCCTTGCCACTCCGTGTCGTAAATGGCATATTGGCAAGTTTACGCTTCTCATCAGACGCTTTCAATTTTGATTGTTGGGTCATTTTACTGAACTTTTGTTTTTTGGATTTTACATGCTCTCTACTATGACATTGGGCATCGGCCTTGGCAGACGACGTTGATGGCATTTCATCGTCTCGGCCATGACTAGTGGCAGCAGCTTCAGCACGAGGTGGAAGTGGATCTTGATCTTTCCCTATTTTAACCTCCACATTTTTGTTCTCCATTTTTTAATGTGTGGAATTATATGCCAGTATCAATAGCAATGGCCTACTACTATATATACTGCGCACAACTGAAATGCACCACAGGTATGGATGGATAGTATACTTGACGACACAGAGGTAGGTAGAGCAGTGGCCTTCCGTACCGTACTGCTATATACTAGTGATGAGCGGACACTATCAGCAAAACTCTGCACTGTACTCCTCCTATATTATATACTGGTGGTCCCCAGTGCCCACAATAAAGCAGTGTGAGCACAGATATATGCAGCACACTGAGCACAGATATGGAGTGTTTTTCAGGCAGACAACGTATACTGGTGGTCACTGGTCAGCAAAACTCTGCACTGTACTCCTATATAATATACTGGTGGTCCCCAGTGCCCACAATAAAGCAGTGTGAGCACAGATATATGCAGCACACTGACCACAGATATGGAGTGTTTTTCAGGCAGACAACGTATACTGGTGGTCACTGGTCAGCAAAACTCTGCTCTGTACTCCTCCTATATAATACAGCTGCTCCCCAGTCCCCACAATTAAGCAGTGTGAGCACAGATATATGCAGCACACTGAGCACAGATATGGAGTGTTTTTCAGGCAGACAACGTATACTGGTGGTCACTGGTCAGCAAAACTCTGCACTGTACTCCTCCTATATAATACAGCTGCTCCCCAGTCCCCACAATTAAGCAGTGTGAGCACAGATATATGCAGCACACTGAGCACAGATATGGAGTGTTTTTCAGGCAGACAACGTATACTGGTGGTCACTGGTCAGCAAAACTCTGCACTGTACTCCTCCTATATAATACAGCTGCTCCCCAGTCTCCACAATTAAGCAGTGTGAGCACAGATATATGCAGCACACTGAGCACAGATATGGAGTGTTTTTCAGGCAGACAACATATACTGGTGGTCACTGGTCAGCAAAACTCTGCACTGTACTCCTATATAATACAGCTGCTCCCCAGTCCCCACAATTAAGCAGTGTGAGCACAGAAATATGCAGCACACTGAGCACAGATATGGGGTGTTTTTCAGGCAGACAACGTATACTGGTGGTCACTGGTCAGCAAAACTCTGCACTGTACTCCTCCTATATAATACAGCTGCTCCCCAGTCTCCACAATTAAGCAGTGTGAGCACAGATATATGCAGCACACTGAGCACAGATATGGAGTGTTTTTCAGGCAGACAACATATACTGGTGGTCACTGGTCAGCAAAACTCTGCACTGTACTCCTATATAATACAGCTGCTCCCCAGTCCCCACAATTAAGCAGTGTGAGCACAGAAATATGCAGCACACTGAGCACAGATATGGGGTGTTTTTCAGGCAGACAACGTATACTGGTGGTCACTGGTCAGCAAAACTCTGCACTGTACTCCTCCTATATAATACAGCTGCTCCCCAGTCCCCACAATTAAGCAGTGTGAGCACAGATATATGCAGCACACGGAGCACAAATATGGAGTGTTTTTCAGGCAGACAACGTATACTGGTGGTCACTGGTCAGCAAAATTCTGCACTGTACTCCTCCTATATAATACAGCTGCTCCCCAGTCCCCACAATTAAGCAGTGTGAGCACACATATATGCAGCACACTGAGCACAGATATGGAGTGTTTTTCAGGCAGACAACGTATACTGGTGGTCACTGGTCAGCAAAACTCTGCACTGTACTCCTCTATAATACAGCTGCTCCCCAGTCCCCACAATTAAGCAGTGTGAGCACAGATATATGCAGCACACTGAGCATAGATATGGAGTGTTTTTCAGGCAGACAACATATACTGGTGGTCACTGGTCAGCAAAACTCTGCACTGTACTCCTCCTATATAATACAGATGCTCCCCAGTCCCCACAATTAAGCAGTGTGAGCACAGATATATGCAGCACACTGAGCACAGATATGGAGTGTTTTTCAGGCAGACAACGTATACTGGTGGTCACTGGTCAGCAAAACTCTGCACTGTACTCCTCCTATATAATACAGCTGCTCCCCAGTCCCCACAATTAAGCAATAAGCAGCACAGCCACAAATATTATTAATAAATGGAGAGGACGCCAGCCACGTCCTCTCCCTAACATTTCCAATGCACGAGTGAAAATGGCGGCGACGCGCGGCTGCTTATATAGAATCCGAATCTCGCGAGAATCCGACAGCGGGATGATGACGTTCGGGCGCGCTCGGATTAACCGAGCCATACGGGAGAATCTGAGTATGCCTCGGACCCGTGTAAAATGGGTGAAGTTCAGGGGGGTTCGGTTTCCGAGGAACCGAACCCGATCATCAGTAGTAAGAAGCATTATGTGTGTCATGTAAAAATGCATTAATAATGTGCAACATATGTGTGAGGGGCACTATGTGTGTCATAATGTGTATAAGGGCATTAATAATATGTGGTATATGTGTAACAGGGTACTACTGTATGTGTGTAATTATGTGTATAGGGGCACTAATAATGTGCAGCAAATGTGTAGGGGGCACTATAAATGTCATTATGTGTATAAGGGCATTAATAATATGCGGCATATATGTAAGGGACATTATGTGTAAAAGGGCATTAATAAAGGTTGTCATAATGTGTAAGGCGCATTATGTTTATAAGGACATTAATAATGTGTAAGGGGTATTACTGTGTGGAATTATGGCCCTCATTCCGAGTTGGTCGCTCGCAAGGCGATTTTAGCAGAGTTGCTCACGCTAAGCCGCCGCCTACTGGGAGTGAATCTTAGCATCTTAAAATTGCGAACGATGTATTCGCAATATTGCGATTACACACCTCGTAGCAGTTTCAGAGTAGCTCCAGACTTACTCGGCATCTGCGATCAGTTCAGTGCTTGTCGTTCCTGGTTTGACGTCACAAACACACCCAGCGTTCGCCCAGACACTCCCCCGTTTCTCCGGCCACTCCTGCGTTTTTTCCGGAAACGGTAGCGTTTTTTCCCACACGCCCATAAAACGGCCTGTTTCCGCCCAGTAACACCCATTTCCTGTCAATCACATTACGATCGCCAGACCGATGAAAAAGCCGTGAGTAAAATTCCTAAGTACATAGCAAATTTACTTGGCGCAGTCGCAGTGCGAACATTGCGCATGCGCATTAAGCGGAAAATCGCTGCGATGCGAAGATTTTTACCGAGCGATCAACTCGGAATGAGGGCCTATGTGTATAAATGCATTACTAATGTGTGGCATTATGTGTATAAGGTGCTCTACTATGTGGCGTTGCATCTAGAAAGGGCACTACTGTGTTGTCTAATATAAATAAAGAGCAATAGAGTGTGGTGTAATGTGAATAAGGAGCAATTCAGTATGATGTAATGTGAATAAGGGGCTATACTGTGTGGAGTAATGTTTATAAGGTAAAGTAATACTACTGTGGGATGTAATATGAATTATGGACACTATCGCATGATCAAATGTGAATAAAGTTTCAGTACTGTGTGGCGTAATTGGAATTGGGGTTACTATTGTGTGGCCATGCCCCTTGCCAGCAAAAACACACCCCTTTTTGGGCTGTGCGCCAAATGTGCGAACTGTTCCTATTTAAAATATAGGGGGTACAAACACCAAAATAAGGACTGCTATGGGTGAGGGGTGATGGTGCTGGGAAAGAGGTGCAAGGTCAGAGGCGGAACCAGCGGTGGTGCTAGGGGGCACCAGCCAAAATCTTGCCTAGGGCATCATATTGGTTAGGGCCGGCTCTGATCATATGTAGGGTAATTGCTATAAATCTCATGCATATACTTACCATCATGTGTTGTTGAGACATATATGTTTGTTGCATAGATTATCGTAAACCTCTCAGAAAACATTACTTACATGCAGGACAATTCTACTTATAAGACATTTATTTGACCTCCAGGTGGTTTGTGACCTATGTGCTTAGTCACTTCTGGTATTCACAGATAAAGAAATGCAAAAGTAATACACTCAGTGAGAGGTAAAAATTATTATTAACGAATTGGTAATTATCTGGTGGATTACTGTAATCGTGTCAATGTGATGTCTTACTTGTATACAAACAGCTTGTATTACAAATAACATACTTACAGATATCTGAGTCTTAGATTGCTGGAATCTTTCAGAAAGGATTATATATAAGTCTCAACTAAAGAATATATCATCCATACAATTTATAGATGGTTTATTTTTATTGAAGTACACACCCTCTCTTACAAACTCCAACAATTTCTCTACACAATACAAACCTTATAACCCTGTATAATTACAGAGCAAGTAGTGGTGAGTAGAGCGGCCATACCTCCTGACATTCATCTATTAACCACTTAACTGACGATTTATTTCGCCGAAAACCGCTCCGAAATTGTCGGGTTTTTTTATGAGTGAATTAAGTGAAGAACATGACTTTAACCCAGTGGTTTCCAAACTTTTTTGAATCACGGCGCCCTAGAGTATCAGAATTTTTTACGGCAAACCTAGGAAAAAAAATTCTTATTGAGAAATTTAGAAAGAAATATTAAATGAAGTAGATTGTGTTTATATGTCATCCTTAGGGTCAGTTGTGTGGTGAGGGACAAGATTTGCTTCTGTTTGTCCCCATATTTTATGACTGACAGATACTAGCACTAGTTTTGCCTATTATATTGACCATAAATAATTTGAATTGGTCCTGGACCACCAATCTAAGGCACCCCTGCAAGTGTCCCGAGGCACCCCAGGGAGCCACGGCACACAGTTTGGGAACCACTGCTTTAACCCTATCCCACATGATTTTAGTTAAAAAAAAAGGGAAGTTTTTTTTTTCAATTATTTTTTCAAACATCGATCTGGAACATCGCGACCATCGGAACATCGCGACTGTCGCGGCTTTCATTTTGAAAGCCGGGACAGCCTGCAGGTATGCAGGGGGGGGTGGGGGGGCTTGGGAGGGGGTGGGGGGATCCTGCCGTGCTGACCGATCAGCAGTGATCGACAGCACGGCAGACACGGGGAGAGTGTGGGGAGGCAGAGGGACCTTTCCGGTCCCTCTGATAGCAGCAGCGGAGGGAAGTTTCTCTTCCCTACCCCTGCTAACACTCTCTATCTGACTGGTCGCATCCTGTGCGACCAGGTCAGATAGAGCACTTGCAGGCATGGTCGCATCTGATGCGACCATGCCAGGCAAGTGGTTAAGAGACAAATATCTTTGGAGTATTTCTGGATACCTAATTTCTATATATATACAGTGCATCCAGAAAGTATTCACAGCGCTTCACTTTTTCCACATTTTGTTATGTTACAGCCTTATTCCAAAACGGAATAAATTCATTTTTTCCTTCAAACTTCTACACACAATACCCCATAATGACAACGTGAAAAAAAATTTTTATGAGATTTTTGCAAATGTATTAAAATAAAAAACTAAGAAGCCACATGTACATAAGTATTCACAGCCTTTGCTTAAAACTTTGTTGATGCACCTTTGGCAGCAATTACAGCCTCAAGTCTTTTTAAATATGATGCCGCAAGCTTGGCACACCTATCTTATGGCAGTAGCTTCCGTCTGGCCACTCTACCATACAGGCCTGGTGGATTGCTGCATAGATGGTTATCCTTCTGGAAGGTTCTCCTCTCTCCACAGAGGAATGCTGTAGCTTTGACAGAATGACCATCGGGTTCTTGGTCACCTCCCTGACTAGTGCCCTTCTTCCCCGATCGCTCAGTTTAGATGGCCAGATAGCTCTAGGAAGAGTCCTGATGGCTCTGAACTTCTTCCATTTACGGATGATGGAGGCCACTATGCTCATTGGGACCTTCAAAGTAGCAAATATTTTTCTGTAACCTTCCCCAGATTTGTGCCCCGAGACAATCCTGTCTCGGAGGTCTACAGACAATTCCTTTGACTTCATTCTTGGTTTGTGCTCAGACATGCACTGTCAAGTGTGGGACCTTATATAGACAGGTGTGTGCCTTTCCAAATCATGTCCAATCAACTGAATTTACCATAGGTGGACTCCAAGTAAGCTGTAGGAACATCTCAAGGATGATCAGTGGAAACATGATGCACCTGAGCTCAATTTTGCGCTTCATGGCAAAGGCTATGAATACTTATGTACATGTGATTTCTTAGGTTTCCCCCCCCCCCCCAATATATATTTTATTGAGGTAAAGAACAAACATCGATGTACAATATATAAAGATTTAAGACACAACCGTATGCAAAAGAACAATAATAATAGCACACATTCAAACGTGTATGGTTCAGAGAAGGCATAGTCTTGAATAATACATCATATTTTCCATTTTTCCAACATAGAATAGAATACAGCGATTAGAAATTAGACCGTTAAAGAGCATAATAGTAAACTAGAGGAGGTCAGCGATAGGGCTGAGTCAATAATAAAAGTTTGAACATCGAAAGGCGTTTCCCCACCTGGGGAATGCATAACATAAACAATAAACAGACATAGAAAACAATACCTGCCAAGACCGGGGGACCGCTGACCCATCCATGGAGAAACCATCAATGCAAAATAAAATGTAATAGAGTTTCAAGAAGAGTCAAGGAGAGTATATAGGAAGTCAAAAGAAGGAGTAGAGAGAGAGGAGGTAAAGGGGTGTAGGAGACTTAGGAGAGGGAAATAGGGGGTCTATTGTCCAATACTTGATAACAGTACCATGTAGTACTATGAAAGCTTCGTTGAATAGCCAGTTTTGTAGAAGGGGGCAGCTTATGAATAAACTTTCACCAACATTGAAACAATGCAGGAGTCAGGATCTCTTTATTAAGAGACGTTTCCAGCCAGTCCATTGTGAAGAGGAAAAGTAGTCTAGAAGATGCCATGGGGAAAGTGGGAGGGGTGTCATGTATCCATTGCTGGAGTATGGATTTTCTTCTACAGCCGAAAGAAGTACTACTAGTTTTTTTATCTTGGGAAGGGATGTTTGGCTGGTCAAGGAGATGTCCAAAGAGGGCCCAAGAGGCAGTGCATTGAAACTGTATGCCTAACTCAGAAGAACTATGGGGGTAATTCTGAGTTGATCGCAGCAGGAATTTTGTTAGCAGTTGGGCAAAACCATGTGCACTGCAGGGGAGGCAGATATAACATGTACAGAGAGAGTTAGATGTTGGGGGGTTATTTTGTTTCTGTGCAGGGTAAATACTGGCTGCTTTATTTTTACACTGCAATTTAGATTGCAGATTGAACACACCCCACCCAAATCTAACTCTCTCTGCACATGTTATATCTTCCTCCCCTGCAGTGCACATGGTTTTGCCCAACTGCTAACAAAATTCCTGCTGCGATCAACTCAGAATTACACCCTATATGTCTGCAGCTTACTCCAAAATGTTTGTATGTGGGGGAGTTTTTTTATTTTTAATAAATTTACAAAAATCTAAAAAAAAACTTTTTTCACATTGTCATTATGGGGTATTGGGGGGTCATTCCGCCCCGATCGCTCGCTGCAGTTTTTTGCAGCGAAGCGATCGGGTCGGAACTGCGCATGTGCTGCAGTGCGCCGACGCATGCCAGCCGTCGTTGCCTAGCGATCGCCTCTGAGGCAGAAGCGGTCGCTCTGCGGGAGGGGGATGGGCGGCGGCGTTAAGCCGCCGTTTAGGGGGCGCGGTCCAGCCAGCGCAGGCGTGGCCGGACCGTTGGGGGGTGGGCCGTGGCGGCTGCATGACATTACACGCAGCCGGTGCGACCCGGGGCAGCGAAGAGGTTCTCCCGGCCAGCCACAGGAGCTGCGCTGGCCGGGAGTGACTCCTGAGATGCAAAAAGCATCGCCGCTGTGCGATGCTTTTGCATTTCTGCGGGGAGGGTCCGACACTGACATGCGGGGCGGACTAACCCTGTGCTGGGCATCCCCCCGCATGTCTGAGTGCCTGATCGTAGCTGTGCTAAATTTAGCACAGCTAGGAACAACTTGGAATGACCCCCATTGTGTGTAGATTTTTGAGGGAAAATATTAATTTATTCCATTTTGGAATAAGGCTGTAACATAACAAAATGTGGAAAAAGTGAAGCGCTGTGAATACTTTCCGGATGCACTGTATTTTCACTATTTAGAAAATAAACAAATTTATGCTAGATTTACCATATGACGCAGTATTAATTTTTTTATATGTCGCATAATGCCTAGTACAATTTTTTTAAATAAATTATTAAAAAGTTATTTTTTAACAAATTAAATTACAAGTGTGCCCCAGAATAGGCTTATAGCCGTATATGTTTACATTTTCGTACACACCTTTTCTCCACAGCAGTAATTTACCACTGCTAGGTTTGATGGGGGCTATCCCATTAGCCCCTATGCCCAGTATGCCGGCAGGCATAGGATAATCCCAATAAGCAGCCCTTCAGACCCACGATAACACATGGGTCCGGGAAGTTATACCAGGTCCCATGTCTTATTGCCCACAAATGGGATTTTTTTCGACCTGAAAAAATAGACTATTATAGGATTGTCCGATACTCACCTTCGAGCTAAAATTGTGGATAAAGCCATTTTTTCCTGCCGAAAAATGTACAAAAAAAACAGTATCCCAACTGTCCAGGTTTTTAGGATATACCTGCTTGTGCACAGATGGTGTAATTAAACTGACTGAGCTACTAATTAAGTCACCTTTGCTAAGTATGAATATCCTTAAAACCCGCCTTGAGGACGGCGTTTGGGAACCACTGATCTATTCACATCTCTCTAAAGCAGTGATGGCTAACCTTGACACGCCAGCCGTTGTTGAACTACACATCCCAGCATGCCCTGCTACAGTTTTGCTATTTGGCCATGCTAAAACTGATGCAGGGCATGCTGGGATGTCTAGTTCAACAACAGCTGGAGTGTCAAGGTTAGCCATCACTGCTCTAGAGCTTTTGTCTCAGGTTATTGCTGGGTCTACCCAGGTCACAGCTTGGTGTAAAAGGGTCCTTGAAAAATAACCTAGATCCAGTGACCAGGGAATCCAACCCTGGTAGCTACCACAGTTAGACCGGGTGGTCTTCTGTATGCCGACTGACGGGATTCCGGCGCACAGTATACCGGCGCCGGGATCCCGACAGCCGGCATACCGACACTTATTCTCCCTCGTGGGGGTCCACGACCCCCCTGGAGGGAGAATAAAATAGTGTGGTGCGCGTAGCGTGCCACCGTGCCTGTAGCGTGGCGAGCGCAGCGAGCCTGCAAGGGGCTCATTTGCGCTCGCCACACTGTCGGTAAGCCGGCGGTCGGGCTCCCGATGCCGGTATGCTGGTTGCCGGGAGCCCGACCGCCGGCATATCGTAGTAAACCCAGTTAGACCCAGGTAACGATCTAATGTGACCGGGGATAACCCGGGTTTAATGTGCAGTATAAACAGGGACTGACCCTGGTCTGACCAAGGTTGGACGTGTTCCTAGAAACCTAGGTTTTTGGTGTAAAAGTGGTATAAATAAGATTGTGGCAGTGATCTCTTAGGAAATCTCCTATATAATATAGAGATGAGCGGGTTCGGTTTCTCTGAATCCGAACCCGCCAGAACTTCATGTTTTTTTTCACGGGTCCGAGCGACTCGGATCTTCCCGCCTTGCTCGGTTAACCCGAGCGCGCCCGAACGTCATCATGACGCTGTCGGATTCTCGCGAGGCTCGGATTCTATCGCGAGACTCGGATTCTATATAAGGAGCCGCGCGTCGCCGCCATTTTCACACGTGCATTGAGATTGATAGGGAGAGGACGTGGCTGGCGTCCTCTCCGTTTAGAATAGATTAGAGAGACACTTGATTTACTAATTTTGGGGAGCATTAGGAGTACTCAGTACAGTGCAGAGTTTTGCTGATAGTGACCAGTGACCACCAGTTTTATTTATAATCCGTTCTCTGCCTGAAAAAAGCGATACACAGCACACAGTGACTCAGTCACATACCATATCTGTGTGCACTGCTCAGGCTCAGGCCAGTGTGCTGCATCATCTATTATCTATATATAATATTATATATATCTGTCTGACTGCTCAGCTCACACAGCTTATAATTGTGGGGGAGACTGGGGAGCACTACTGCAGTGCCAGTTATAGGTTATAGCAGGAGCCAGGAGTACATAATATATTATATAGTGAGTGACCACCAGACACACAGTGCAGTTTATTTAATATATCCGTTCTCTGCCTGAAAAAAGCGATACACACAGTGACTCAGTCAGTCACATACCATATCTGTGTGCACTGCTCAGGCTCAGGCCAGTGTGCTGCATCATCTATATATATTATATATCTGTCTGACTGCTCAGCTCACACAGCTTATAATTGTGGGGGAGACTGGGGAGCACTACTGCAGTGCCAGTTATAGGTTATAGGTTATATACTATCTCTTTATCAACCAGTCTATATATTAGCAGCAGACACAGTACAGTGCGGTAGTTCACGGCTGTGGCTACCTCTGTGTCGGCACTCGGCAGCCCGTCCATAATTGTATATACCACCTAACCGTGGTTTTTTTTTCTTTCTTTATACATACATACTAGTTACGAGTATACTATCTCTTTATCAACCAGTCTATATTAGCAGCAGACACAGTACAGTGCGGTAGTTCACGGCTGTGGCTACCTCTGTGTCGGCACTCGGCAGCCCGTCCATAATTGTATATACCACCTAACCGTGGTTTTTTTTTCTTTCTTTATACATACATACTAGTTACGAGTATACTATCTCTTTATCAACCAGTCTATATATTAGCAGCAGACACAGTACAGTGCGGTAGTTCACGGCTGTGGCTACCTCTGTGTCGGCACTCGGCAGCCCGTCCATAATTGTATATACCACCTAACCGTGTTTTTTTTTTCTTTCTTTATACATACATACTAGTTACGAGTATACTATCTCTTTATCAACCAGTCTATATATTAGCAGCAGACACAGTACAGTGCGGTAGTTCACGGCTGTGGCTACCTCTGTGTCGGCACTCGGCAGCCCGTCCATAATTGTATATACCACCTAACCGTGTTTTTTTTTCCTTTCTTTATACATACATACTAGTTACGAGTATACTATCTCTTTATCAACCAGTCTATATATTAGCAGCAGACACAGTACAGTGCGGTAGTTCACGGCTGTGGCTACCTCTGTGTCGGCACTCGGCAGCCCGTCCATAATTGTATACTAGTATCCAATCCATCCATCTCCATTGTTTACCTGAGGTGCCTTTTAGTTGTGCCTATTAAAATATGGAGAACAAAAATGTTGAGGTTCCAAAATTAGGGAAAGATCAAGATCCACTTCCACCTCGTGCTGAAGCTGCTGCCACTAGTCATGGCCGAGACGATGAAATGCCAGCAACGTCGTCTGCCAAGGCCGATGCCCAATGTCATAGTACAGAGCATGTCAAATCCAAAACACCAAATATCAGTAAAAAAAGGACTCCAAAACCTAAAATAAAATTGTCGGAGGAGAAGCGTAAACTTGCCAATATGCCATTTACCACACGGAGTGGCAAGGAACGGCTGAGGCCCTGGCCTATGTTCATGGCTAGTGGTTCAGGTTTTTTGGAAGGGACATCCTGCGTGACACTGCAGTGCCACTCCTAGATGGGCCCGGTGTTTGTGTCGGCCACTAGGGTCGCTAATCTTACTCACACAGCTACCTCATTGCGCCTCTTTTTTTCTTTGCGTCATGTGCTGTTTGGGGAGGGTTTTTTGGAAGGGACATCCTGCGTGACACTGCAGTGCCACTCCTAGATGGGCCCGGTGTTTGTGTCGGCCACTAGGGTCGCTTATCTTACTCACACAGCGACCTCGGTGCAAATTTTAGGACTAAAAATAATATTGTGAGGTGTGAGGTATTCAGAATAGACTGAAAATGAGTGTAAATTATGGTTTTTGAGGTTAATAATACTTTGGGATCAAAATGACCCCCAAATTCTATGATTTAAGCTGTTTTTTAGTGTTTTTTGAAAAAAACACCCGAATCCAAAACACACCCGAATCCGACAAAAAAAATTCGGTGAGGTTTTGCCAAAACGCGTTCGAACCCAAAACACGGCCGCGGAACCGAACCCAAAACCAAAACACAAAACCCGAAAAATTTCAGGCGCTCATCTCTAATATAATAACCCAGATCTGTGACTCTGTGACTGTGTGGCTAACGCTGGGCGTGGCTAGGAGCTCTCATTGGGTTATCAGCAGGTCTATCACACCCAGTCCACAGCTCCCACAAAGGTTACATCCAATGGGAGGCTCAGCCCTTTGGCTGCTGTGTGTTCCCAGAGCAGGATTAACAATGGGGCTGACGGTGCTGCAGCTCCAGGTCCACACCCCAAAATAGGCCCACTGCATCTGCAGCAACATTCCCTCCAATAATTTACACATAAAAATAGCTACAAAATTGCAAAGGGGACGTGGCCTTGGGTAAAGTGGCATGGCCATGCCCATTTTCCTATACATTCAATGGAAGTTTGGAGAGCCAAAAATCAGTACAAGTATAAAAAAAAAGATACTGTACCTACCAAAAAGGTACAGCTGGAGGATATGCCACTGCATCTGCAGCAAGTCTCTGCGCTGTAGATAGAAAGGGGGGGGGATCCTTTTACTGCAGCGTCCTATGTCCTGCTGCCAGACCGGGTGGTCTTCAGTATGCCACCGGCCGGGATCTCGGTGACCAGTATACCGACGCCGGGATCCCGACCGCTGGCATGCCGACACATATTCTCCCTCTTGGGGGTCCACGACCCCCCTGAGGGGGAAAAAATAGCGTGCCTGCAGCCTGGTGAGCGCAGCGAGGCCGCGAGGGGCTCATTAGCACTCGCCCTGCTGTCGGTATGCCAGCGGTCGGGATCCCGGTGCCGGAATGCTGGCCCCCGGGATCCCGGTGCCGGAATGCTGGCCCCCAGGATCCCGGCCGCCGGCCACTCATACTACACCCGCCAGTCCGCCTGCCCCCTACGGCATCAACAATCCCCACACCTTAGCTGCTGCGCAGGTGGAACAAAAGCTGCTGTGGCCACCGGCTAAGATGTGTATGAAAGCGGTGCAGTGGAAGGCTTTAATAGCCCTCCCTACGCCGCATATTCTCTGAGCCCCGAAGCCTCCTCTGTGCGTGATGTCACAGAAATGCCTCCCCGCCACAGCCGTGCCCAGATCCACAGAGGCCCTGACTCCGCAACACAGCACCTGGGCAGCCGGCCTGGAAGCTCCGAGATGACTAATGTAATGGATAGAGTGGGTGATATCGCGGAGGGTAATGTCTGGGCGCTGAATCAATGTAAAAGGTGACAGTGCTGTGCAGTGTCACTGACACTGCACATCACTCTCACCTTTTACATTGATTCAGCGAGTCAGTCAGTTCTGCCAAGCAGTCACTATTGTTATCACCGGTGTCCCAACGCACCGCATTACAGGTAAGTAGAAGCACTAAATAAACTACAGCTCCCAGCAGCCCTTAGCACCGAAGCATTCCGGTGCTAAGGCCTGCTGGGAGCAGTAGTTTATTGACTACATCTTCTTCCCTGTAATGCGGCGCGTTGGGACACCGGTGCTAACAATAGTGACTGGCTGCTTGGCTGCTGTGCGAGTCTCCGGGAGAGCCACTGCCAAAGGGAGGACAGCATCTTAGCTGCTTCCAGGAGTAGCATTACCCGCCCCTCCCCCACTCACAGTACCTCCGGCCCCATCCATGACACCCCCACACCACCCCTCCACCACCCGCAGTGGATCCGGACCCCCTCCCCCACCTGCCCCTCCCCCCACCCGCGGCACCACCGCACTCATCCCTCCCCCTCCTGCAACACCCCCGCAAACGCTCTTACCCCACACGCAGTGGCTCCGGACCCCCACCCGCGGCACCCACGCACCTGCCCCACCCCCGCCCACATCACCACTGCACCAGCCCCTCCCTCATCTGCGTCTCGCCTGCGCCCGCCACTCCCCCAACCACAGCGCCTACTAGGTGATTCATCAGGCCCTGCGTGCGCTGTTCACGCCATTGCAAGGGGCTACAACCCCTTAACCATCGCTCGCTCTTTGTCTGTGCAATATTTAACCACTCACACAATTATAATTGGAGGTGGTACTCCATATAATACAAATATTGCGCACCACAGGGGCGTGCAAGGGTTAAGGGGGCGTAGCCCCTTACGACGGTGTGAAGAGCGTCAGTAGGGCGCAATGAATCACTTAGTATAAATATATTAGTCAAATATTGGAATCAAATATGTAACTATCATGGAAGCAGTAACGGCTATGTAGCCCTAAACTGGGAAGGGCCCTTAAGTAAATGTTGTCATGGGAATACATGACTGGTATACTTAATAATTCCTCCAAATCCTTTAACATGGTTTGGGGACCCTGGCTTGGGTAACAATAAGTTCCCTCTCACCCTTTAGATTGGAATCCACCCATTGGGATGTCTTTCTCTTTTTTCTTTGTTTAGGTCTAACTCCTTTCTTCGCTTTCTTTTTACGGTCAGCTACACCGTCCCCACCCCGAGTTCCAGTGCCGTAACTAGGTGTGTGCCGGCGGTGCCTGGCACACAGCGCATGTGCAGTGAGGGCGCAGGACCGCCGGCAACACTTGCAGGTCCGCGCTGCTCAGTGCTTGTCTGCAGAAGCACTGTACCTGCAGCGGAGGATCAGGACGCCGGAAGTGATTGGCATATGTCTGGTCCGTCCTGCGCCTCCTCGTCTCCCCGACCGCCTATCAGTGCTGCAAGGGGGCGTGGCCATGGGTCCGCGATTAGGCCACACCCCGACTTTGCTGTTTGGTCTCTCTGCGTCCGTCTCTGGCTGCTACAGCTCTCCTGGAGGTAAAGTTGGAGGGAGGGGAGGGGAAAGGGGGAGGAGGTGACAGGCTGTGTGTGTGTGTGGTGTGACTTTAGGTGACAGGCTGTGTGTGTGTGGTGTGACTGGAGGTGACAGGCTGTGTGTGTGTGGTGTGACTGGAGGTGACAGGCTGTGTGTGTGTGTAGGGACTGTCTGCCATAATGTGTAATAAGGGGACGCTGTCTGCTGTAATGTGTAATAAGGGGATGCTGTCTGCCGTAATGTGTAAAAAGGGGGACGCTGTCTACCGTAATGTGTAAAAAGGGGGACGCTGTCTGCCGTAATATGTAAAAAGGGGTGCGCTGTCTACCGTAATGTGTAATAAGGGGACGCTGTCTGCCGTAATGTGTAAAAAGGGGGACGCTATCTGCCGTAATGTGTAAAAAAGGGGGCTCTGTCTACCGTAATGTGTAATAAGGGCGGCGCTGTCTGCCGTAATGTGTAAAAAGGGGGACGCTGTCTGCCGTAATGTGTAAAAAGGGGGGCGCTGTCTACCGTAATGTGTAATAAGGGGACGCTGTCTGCCGTAATGTGTAAAAAGTGGACGCTGTCTGCCGTAATGTGTAGAAAGTGGACGCTGTCTGCCGTAATGTGTAATAAGGGGACGCTGTCTGCCGTAATGTGTAAAACAGGGGACGCCGTCTACCGTAATGTGTAATAAGGGCACACTGTCTGCCGTAATGTGTAAAAAGTGGACGCTGTCTGCCGTAATGTTTAAAAAGTGAACGCTGTTTGCAGTGATGTGTAATAAGGGCACACTGTCTGCCGTAATGTGTAAAACAGGCGACGCCGTCTACCGTAATGTGTAATAAAGGCACACTGTCTGCCGTAATGCGTAAAAAGTGGACGCTGTCTACCGTAATGTGTAATAAGGGGACGCTGTCTGCCGTAATGTGTAAAAAGGGGACGCTGTCTGCGGTAATGTGTAAAAAGTGGACGCTGTCTGCCGTAATGTGTAATAAGGGGACGCTGTCTGTCGTAATGTGTAAAACAGGGTACGCCGTCTACCGTAATGTGTAATAAGGGCACACTGTCTGCCGTAATGTGTAAAAAGTGGACGCTGTCTGCCGTAATGTGTAAAAAGTGGACGCTGTCTGCCGTAATGTGTAATAAGGGGACGCTGTCTGCCGTAATGTGTAAAACAGGGGACGCCGTTTACCGTAATGTGTAATAAGGGCACACTGTCTGCCGTAATGTGTAAAAAGTGGACGCTGTCTACCGTAATGTGTAAAAAGTGGACGCTGTCTGCCGTAATGTGTAATAAGGGCACACTGTCTGCCGTAATGTGTAAAAAGGGGACGCTGTCTGCCGTAATGTGTAAAAAGTGGACGCTGTCTGCCGTAATGTGTAGTAAGGGGACGCTGTCTGCTGTAATGCGTAAAACAGGGGATGCCGTCTACCGTAATGTGTAATAAGGGCACACTGTCTGCCGTAATGTGTAAAAAGTGGACGCTGTCTGCCGTAATGTGTAAAAAGTGGACGCTGTCTGCCGTAATGTGTAATAAGGGGATGCTGTCTGCCGTAATGTGTAAAAAGGGGATGCTGTCTGCTGTAATGTGTAAAAAGGGGGGCTGGCTGCCGTAATGTGTAAAAAGGGGGACACTGTCTGCCGTAATGTGTAAAAAGGGGGACTGGCTGCCGTAATGTGTTAAAAGGGTGACTCGCTGCCGTAATGTGTAAAAAGGGGGACTGGCTGCCGTAATGTGTAAAAAGGGGGACGCTGTCTGCCGTAATGTGTAAAAAGTGGACGCTGTCTGCCGTAATGTGTAATAAGGGGATGCTGTCTGCCGTAATGTGTAAAAATAAGAATTTACTCACCGGTAATTCTATTTCTCGTAGTCCGTAGTGGATGCTGGGAACTCCGTAAGGACCATGGGGAATAGCGGGCTCCGAAGGAGGCTGGGCACTCTAGAAAGATTTATGACTACCTGGTGTGCACTGGCTCCTCCCACTATGACCCTCCTCCAAGCCTCAGTTAGGACACTGTGCCCGGACGAGCAGACATAATAAGGAAGGATTTAGAATCCCGGGTAAGACTCTTACCAGCCACACCAATCACACCGTACAACTCGTGATACTATATCCAGTTTGACAGTATGAAAACAACTGAGCCTCTCAACAGATGGCTCAACAATAACCCTTTAGTTAACAATAACCATCTACAAGCACTGCAGACAATCCGCACTTGGGATGGGCGCCCAGCATCCACTACGGACTACGAGAAATAGAATTACCGGTGAGTAAATTCTTATTTTCTCTAACGTCCTAGTGGATGCTGGGAACTCCGTAAGGACCATGGGGATTATACCAAAGCTCCCAAACGGGCGGGAGAGTGCGGATGACTCTGTAGCACCGAATGAGAGAACTCCAGGTCCTCCTCAGCCAGGGTATCAAATTTGTAGAATTTTGCAAACGTGTTTGCCCCTGACCAAGTAGCTGCTCGGCAAAGTTGTAAAGCCGAGACCCCTCGGGCAGCCGCCCAAGATGAGCCCACCTTCCTTGTGGAATGGGCATTTACAGATTTTGGCTGTGGTATGCCTGCCACAGAATGTGCAAGCTGAATTGTACTACAAATCCAGCGAGCAATAGACTGCTTAGAAGCAGGAGCACCCAGCTTGTTGGGTGCATACAGGATAAACAGCGAGTCAGAGTTTCTGACTCCAGCCGTCCTGGAAACATATATTTTTAGGGCCCTGACAACGTCTAGCAACTTAGAGTCCTCCAATTCACTAGTAGCCGCCGGCACCACAATAGGCTGGTTCAGGTGAAACGCTGACACCACCTTAGGAAGAAATTGGGGACGAGTCCTCAATTCTGCCCTATCCATA
The DNA here is from genome assembly GCF_028390025.1 of Pseudophryne corroboree. NCBI lineage: Eukaryota > Metazoa > Chordata > Amphibia > Anura > Myobatrachidae > Pseudophryne > Pseudophryne corroboree. The sequence continues at coordinate 156,899,519 of NC_086454.1, read as the reverse complement.
TGGAAAATCAGATAAGGGCTTTTCCTTGATAAAGCCGCCAATTCTGACACTCGCCTGGCTGAAGCCAAGGCCAATAACATGACCACTTTCCATGTGAGATATTTTAGATCCACGGTTTTTAGTGGCTCAAACCAATGTGATTTTAAGAAAACTCAACACCACGTTGAGATCCCAAGGTGCCACAGGGGGCACAAACGGGGGCTGAATATGCACAATGCCTGAACTTCAGGTACTGAAGCTAATTCTTTTTGAAAGAAAATCGACAGAGCCGAAATCTGTACTTTAATGGAGCCTAGACTTAGGCCCATATTCACTCCTGCTTGCAGGAAATGTAGAAATCGACCTAGTGGAAATTCCTCTGTTGGGGCCTTTTTGGCCTCGCACCATGCAACATATTTCCGCCACATGCGGTGATAATGCTTTGCCGTAACATCTTTCCTGGCTTTAATAAGCGCAGGAATGACTTCTTCCGGAATACCCTTTTCCTTCAGGATCCGGCGCTCAATCGCCATGCCGTCAAACGCAGCCGCGGTAAGTCTTGGAACAGACAGGGCCCCTGCTGAAGCAGGTCCTGTCTGAGCGGCAGAGGCCATGGGTCCTCTGATATAATTTCCTGAAGTTCCGGGTACCAAGCCCTTCTTGGCCAATCCGGAATCACGAGTATCGTTCTTACTCCTCGCCATCTTATTATTCTCAGTACCTTTGGTATGAGAGGCAGAGTAGGGAACACATAAACCGACTGGTACACCCACGGTGTCACTAGAGCGTCCACAGCTATCGCCTGAGGGTCCCTTGACCTGGCGCAATATCTCTTTAGCTTTTTGTTGAGGCGGGACGCCATCATGTCCACCTGTGGCCTTTCCCAACGGTTTACCAACAGCAGGAAGACTTCTGGATGAAGTCCCCACTCTCCCGGGTGTAGGTCGTGTCTGCTGAGGAAGTCTGCTTCCCAGTTGTCCACTCCCGGAATGAACACTGCTGACAGTGCTAGTACGTGATTTTCCGCCCATCGGAGAATCCTTGTGGCTTCTGCCATTGCCATCCTGCTTCTTGTGCCGCCCTGTCGGGTCACATGGGCGACTGCCGTGATGTTGTCTGACTGTATCAGTACCGGCTGGTTTTGAAGCAGGGGTCTTGCCTGACTTAGGGCATTGTAAATGGCCCTCAGTTCCAGAATTTATATGTAGGGAAGTCTCCTGACTTGACCATAGGCCCTGGAAGTTTCTTCCCTGTGTGACTGCTCCCCAGCCTTGAAGGCTGGCATCCGTGGTCACCAGGACCCAGTCCTGTATGCCGAAACTGCGGCCCTCTAGAAGATGAGCACCCTGCATCCACCACAGTAGAGACACCCTGGTCCTTGGAGACAGGGTTATCATTTGATGCATTTGAAGATGCGATCCCGACCACTTATCTAAGAGGTCTCACGGGAAGGTCCTCGCATGGAACCTGCCGAATGGAATTGCTTCGTATGAAGCCACCATTTTTCCCAGGACTCGTGTGCAACGATGCACCGATACCCTTTTTGGTTTTAGGAGGTCTCTGACTAGAGATGACAGCTCCTTGGCTTTCTCCTGCGGGAGAAACACTTTTTTCTGTTCTGTGTCCAAAATCATCCCCAGGAACAGTAAGCGAGTGGAAGGAACCAGCTGTGACTCTGGAATGTTCAGAATCCAGCCATGCTGTTGTAGCACCTCCTGAGATAGTGCTACTCCGACCAGTAACTGCTCCCTGGACCTTGCCTTTATAAGGAGATCGACCAAGTATGGGATAAATAAAAACTCCCTTTTTTTTGAAGGAGTATCATCATTTCTGCCAATTACCTTGGTAAACACCCTCGGTGCCGTGGACAGTCCAAACGGTAGTGTCTGGAATTGGTAATGGCAAACCTGTACCACAATCTGAGGTACTCCTGGTGAGGCAGGTAAATAGGGACATGCAGGTAAGCATCCTTGATGTCCAGGGATACCATGTAATCCCCTTCGTCCAGGCTTGCAATAACCGCCCTGAGCGATTCCATCTTGAACTTTGTTATGTAAGTGTTCAAGGATTTCCATTTTAAAATGGGTCTCACCGAACCGGCTGGTTTCGGTACCACAAACAGTGTGGAATAGTAACCCCGTCCTTGTTGAAGTAGGGGCACCTTGACTATCACCTGCTGGGAATACAGCTTGTGAATTGCCTCTAGCACAGCCTCCCTGCCTGAGGGAGTTGTCGGCAAGGCAGATTTGAGTAAACGGCGGGGGGGAGACGCCTCGACTTCCAGCTTGTACCCCTGAGATACTACTTGAAGGATCCAGGGATCCACCTGTGAGCGAGCCCACTGATCGCTGAAATTTTTGAGGCGGCCCCCCACCGTACCTGGCTACGCCTGTGGAGCCCCCGCGTCATGCGGTGGACTCAGAGGAAGCAGGGGAAGAATTTTGATTCTGGGGACTGGCTGCTGGTGCAGCTTTTTCCCTCTTCCCTCGTTTGACCCGCCTGCTTTTTTTTTTTTTTTTTTTTTTTTTGAAGCCGAAAGGACTGTACCTGATAATACAGTGCGTTTCTTAGGCTGTGAGGAAACCTGAGGTAAAATATTTTCATCCCAGCTGTTGCTGTGGATACGAGGTCCCAGAGACCATCCCCAACAATTCCTCACCCTTATAAGGCTCTATGTGCCTTTTAAAGTCAGCATCACCTGTCCAGTGTTGGGTCTCCAATACCCTCCTGACAGAATGGACATTGCAATAATTCAGGATGCCAGCCGGCAAAATATTCCTCTGTGCATCCCTCATATATAAGACGACGTCTTATGTTCGCAAAATAGTATCCCTGTTTGAAAGGGGTACAGACCACGCTGCAGCAGTCTGCAGGTCTCAGTCTAGAACCTGAGTGTGTAATTACAGACTTCAGGATAGCCTCCTGCTATTTATCAGCAGGTACCTTCAAAGTGGCCGTATCCTAAGACGGCAGTGCCACCTTGACAAACGTGTGAGCGCCTTATCCACCCTAGGGGATATCTCCCAGCGTAACTTATCCTCTGGCGGGAAAGGGTACGCCATCAGTAACTTGTTAGAAATTACCAGTTTCTTATCGGGGAAACCCACGCTTTTTCACACTTCATTCACTCATTTGATGGGGGAACAAAACACTGCCTGCTTTTTCTCCCCACACATAAAACCCTTTGTTTTTAGTGGTACTTGGGTTAATGTCAGAAATGTGTAACACATTTTATATTGCCGGGATCATGTAACGGATGTTCCTAGTGGATTGTGTATATGTCTCAACCTCGTCGACACTGGAGTCAGACTCCGTGTCGACATCTGTGTCTGCCATCTGAGGGAGCGTTGATGGCCTTTGAGACGTCTGGGCAGGCGCGGGCTGAGAAGCCGGCTGTCCCATAGCTGTTACGTCATCCAGCCTTTTATGTAAGGAGTTGACACTGTCGGTTAATACCTTCTACCTATCCATCCACTCTGGTGTCGGCCCACAGGGGCGACATCTCATTTATCGGCATCTTCTCCGCCTCCACATAAGTCTCCTCATCAAACCTGTCGACACAGCCGTACCGACACACCGCACACACACAAGGAATGCTCCAATGAGGACAGGACCCACAAAAGCCCTTTGGGGGGACAGAGTGAGAGTATGCCAGCACACACCAGAGCGCTATATAATGCAGGGACTAACTGAGTTATGTCCCCTGTAGCTGCTTTTATATAATTTATACTGTGCCTAAATTTAGTGCCCCCCCCTCTCTGTTTTAACCCTGTTCTGTAGTGTAGACTGCAGGGGAGAGCCAGGGAGCTTCCCTCCAACGGAGCTGTGAGGGAAAAATGGCGCCAGTGTGCTGAGGAGATAGGGTCCGCCCCTTTTTCGCGGCCTTTTCTCCCGCATTTTTATGGAATCTGGCAGGGGTTAATATACATCCATATAGCCCTGGGGGTTATATGTGATGTATTTTTGCCAGCCAAGGTGTTTATATTGCTGCTCAGGGCGCGCCCCCCCCCAGCGCCCTGCACCCTCAGTGACCGGAGTGTGTGGTGTGCATGAGGAGCAATGGCGCACAGCTGCAGTGCTGTGCGCTACCTTGGTGAAGACTGATGTCTTCTGCCGCCGTTTTTCCGGACCTCTTCTTGCTTCTGGCTCTGTAAGGGGGACGGCGGCGCGGCTCCGGGACCGAACACCAAGGACTGGGCCTGCGGTCGATCCCTCTGGAGCTAATGGTGTCCAGTAGCCTAAGAAGCCCAATCCGGCTGCAAGCAGGCGAGTTCGCTTCTTCTCCCCTTAGTCCCTCGCTGCAGTGAGCCTGTTGCCAGCAGGTCTCACTGAAAATAAAAAACCTAAATCTATACTTTCTTTCTAAGGGCTCAGGAGAGCCCCTAGTGTGCATCCAACCTCGGCCGGGCACAAGATCTAACTGAGGCTTGGAGGAGGGTCATAGTGGGAGGAGCCAGTGCACACCAGGTAGTCATAAATCTTTCTAGAGTGCCCAGCCTCCTTCGGAGCCCGCTATTCCCCATGGTCCTTACGGAGTTCCCAGCATCCACTAGGACGTTAGAGAAAATGGGATGCTGTCTGCCGTAATGTGTAAAACAGGCGACGCCGTCTACCGTAATGTGTAATAAAGGCACACTGTCTGCCGTAATGTGTAAAAAGTGGACGTTGTCTGCCGTAATGTGTAATAAGGGGATGCTGTCTGCTGTAATGTGTAAAACAGGGGACGCCGTCTACCGTAATGTGTAATAAGGGCACACTGTCTGCCGTAATGTGTAAAAAGTGGACGCTGTCTGCCGTAATGTGTAATAAGGGGACGCTGTCTGCTGTAATGTGTAAAACAGGGGACGCCGTCTACCGTAATGTGTAATAAGGGCACACTGTCTGCCGTAATGTGTAAAACAGGGGACGCCGTCTACCGTAATGTGTAATAAGGGCCCACTGTCTGCCGTAATGTGTAAAAAGTGGACGCTGTCTACCGTAATGTGTAAAAAGTGGACGCTGTCTGCCGTAATGTGTAAAAAGGGGGGCGCTGTCTACCGTAATGTGTAATAAGGGGACGCTGTCTGCAGTAATGTGTAAAAAGTGGACGCTGTCTGCCGTAATGTGTAGAAAGTGGACGCTGTCTGCCGTAATGTGTAATAAGGGGACGCTGTCTGCCGTAATGTGTAAAACAGGGGACGCCGTCTACCGTAATGTGTAATAAGGGCACACTGTCTGCCGTAATGTGTAAAAAGTGGACGCTGTCTGCCGTAATGTTTAAAAAGTGAACGCTGTTTGCAGTGATGTGTAATAAGGGCACACTGTCTGCCGTAATGTGTAAAACAGGCGACGCCGTCTACCGTAATGTGTAATAAAGGCACACTGTCTGCCGTAATGCGTAAAAAGTGGACGCTGTCTACCGTAATGTGTAATAAGGGGACACTGTCTGTCGTAATGTGTAAAAAGGGGACGCTGTCTGCGGTAATGTGTAAAAAGTGGACGCTGTCTGCCGTAATGTGTAATAAGGGGACGCTGTCTGTCGTAATGTGTAAAACAGGGTACGCCGTCTACCGTAATGTGTAATAAGGGCACACTGTCTGCCGTAATGTGTAAAAAGTGGACGCTGTCTGCCGTAATGTGTAAAAAGTGGACGCTGTCTGCCGTAATGTGTAATAAGGGGACGCTGTCTGCCGTAATGTGTAAAACAGGGGACGCCGTTTACCGTAATGTGTAATAAGGGCACACTGTCTGCCGTAATGTGTAAAAAGTGGACGCTGTCTACCGTAATGTGTAAAAAGTGGACGCTGTCTGCCGTAATGTGTAATAAGGGCACACTGTCTGCCGTAATGTGTAAAAAGGGGACGCTGTCTGCCGTAATGTGTAAAAAGTGGACGCTGTCTGCCGTAATGTGTAGTAAGGGGACGCTGTCTGCTGTAATGCGTAAAACAGGGGATGCCGTCTACCGTAATGTGTAATAAGGGCACACTGTCTGCCGTAATGTGTAAAAAGTGGACGCTGTCTGCCGTAATGTGTAAAAAGTGGACGCTGTCTGCCGTAATGTGTAATAAGGGGATGCTGTCTGCCGTAATGTGTAAAAAGGGGATGCTGTCTGCTGTAATGTGTAAAAAGGGGGGCTGGCTGCCGTAATGTGTAAAAAGGGGGACACTGTCTGCCGTAATGTGTAAAAAGGGGGACTGGCTGCCGTAATGTGTTAAAAGGGTGACTCGCTGCCGTAATGTGTAAAAAGGGGGACTGGCTGCCGTAATGTGTAAAAAGGGGGACGCTGTCTGCCGTAATGTGTAAAAAGTGGACGCTGTCTGCCGTAATGTGTAATAAGGGGATGCTGTCTGCCGTAATGTGTAAAAATAAGAATTTACTCACCGGTAATTCTATTTCTCGTAGTCCGTAGTGGATGCTGGGAACTCCGTAAGGACCATGGGGAATAGCGGGCTCCGAAGGAGGCTGGGCACTCTAGAAAGATTTATGACTACCTGGTGTGCACTGGCTCCTCCCACTATGACCCTCCTCCAAGCCTCAGTTAGGACACTGTGCCCGGACGAGCAGACATAATAAGGAAGGATTTAGAATCCCGGGTAAGACTCTTACCAGCCACACCAATCACACCGTACAACTCGTGATACTATATCCAGTTTGACAGTATGAAAACAACTGAGCCTCTCAACAGATGGCTCAACAATAACCCTTTAGTTAACAATAACCATCTACAAGCACTGCAGACAATCCGCACTTGGGATGGGCGCCCAGCATCCACTACGGACTACGAGAAATAGAATTACCGGTGAGTAAATTCTTATTTTCTCTAACGTCCTAGTGGATGCTGGGAACTCCGTAAGGACCATGGGGATTATACCAAAGCTCCCAAACGGGCGGGAGAGTGCGGATGACTCTGTAGCACCGAATGAGAGAACTCCAGGTCCTCCTCAGCCAGGGTATCAAATTTGTAGAATTTTGCAAACGTGTTTGCCCCTGACCAAGTAGCTGCTCGGCAAAGTTGTAAAGCCGAGACCCCTCGGGCAGCCGCCCAAGATGAGCCCACCTTCCTTGTGGAATGGGCATTTACAGATTTTGGCTGTGGTATGCCTGCCACAGAATGTGCAAGCTGAATTGTACTACAAATCCAGCGAGCAATAGACTGCTTAGAAGCAGGAGCACCCAGCTTGTTGGGTGCATACAGGATAAACAGCGAGTCAGAGTTTCTGACTCCAGCCGTCCTGGAAACATATATTTTTAGGGCCCTGACAACGTCTAGCAACTTAGAGTCCTCCAATTCACTAGTAGCCGCCGGCACCACAATAGGCTGGTTCAGGTGAAACGCTGACACCACCTTAGGAAGAAATTGGGGACGAGTCCTCAATTCTGCCCTATCCATATGGAAAATCAGATAAGGGCTTTTCCTTGATAAAGCCGCCAATTCTGACACTCGCCTGGCTGAAGCCAAGGCCAATAACATGACCACTTTCCATGTGAGATATTTTAGATCCACGGTTTTTAGTGGCTCAAACCAATGTGATTTTAAGAAAACTCAACACCACGTTGAGATCCCAAGGTGCCACAGGGGGCACAAACGGGGGCTGAATATGCAGCACTCCTTTCACAATGCCTGAACTTCAGGTACTGAAGCTAATTCTTTTTGAAAGAAAATCGACAGAGCCGAAATCTGTACTTTAATGGAGCCTAGACTTAGGCCCATATTCACTCCTGCTTGCAGGAAATGTAGAAATCGACCTAGTGGAAATTCCTCTGTTGGGGCCTTTTTGGCCTCGCACCATGCAACATATTTCCGCCACATGCGGTGATAATGCTTTGCCGTAACATCTTTCCTGGCTTTAATAAGCGCAGGAATGACTTCTTCCGGAATACCCTTTTCCTTCAGGATCCGGCGCTCAATCGCCATGCCGTCAAACGCAGCCGCGGTAAGTCTTGGAACAGACAGGGCCCCTGCTGAAGCAGGTCCTGTCTGAGCGGCAGAGGCCATGGGTCCTCTGATATAATTTCCTGAAGTTCCGGGTACCAAGCCCTTCTTGGCCAATCCGGAATCACGAGTATCGTTCTTACTCCTCGCCATCTTATTATTCTCAGTACCTTTGGTATGAGAGGCAGAGTAGGGAACACATAAACCGACTGGTACACCCACGGTGTCACTAGAGCGTCCACAGCTATCGCCTGAGGGTCCCTTGACCTGGCGCAATATCTCTTTAGCTTTTTGTTGAGGCGGGACGCCATCATGTCCACCTGTGGCCTTTCCCAACGGTTTACCAACAGCAGGAAGACTTCTGGATGAAGTCCCCACTCTCCCGGGTGTAGGTCGTGTCTGCTGAGGAAGTCTGCTTCCCAGTTGTCCACTCCCGGAATGAACACTGCTGACAGTGCTAGTACGTGATTTTCCGCCCATCGGAGAATCCTTGTGGCTTCTGCCATTGCCATCCTGCTTCTTGTGCCGCCCTGTCGGGTCACATGGGCGACTGCCGTGATGTTGTCTGACTGTATCAGTACCGGCTGGTTTTGAAGCAGGGGTCTTGCCTGACTTAGGGCATTGTAAATGTCCCTCAGTTCCAGAATTTATATGTAGGGAAGTCTCCTGACTTGACCATAGGCCCTGGAAGTTTCTTCCCTGTGTGACTGCTCCCCAGCCTTGAAGGCTGGCATCCGTGGTCACCAGGACCCAGTCCTGTATGCCGAAACTGCGGCCCTCTAGAAGATGAGCACCCTGCATCCACCACAGTAGAGACACCCTGGTCCTTGGAGACAGGGTTATCATTTGATGCATTTGAAGATGCGATCCCGACCACTTATCTAAGAGGTCTCACGGGAAGGTCCTCGCATGGAACCTGCCGAATGGAATTGCTTCGTATGAAGCCACCATTTTTCCCAGGACTCGTGTGCAACGATGCACCGATACCCTTTTTGGTTTTAGGAGGTCTCTGACTAGAGATGACAGCTCCTTGGCTTTCTCCTGCGGGAGAAACACTTTTTTCTGTTCTGTGTCCAAAATCATCCCCAGGAACAGTAAGCGAGTGGAAGGAACCAGCTGTGACTCTGGAATGTTCAGAATCCAGCCATGCTGTTGTAGCACCTCCTGAGATAGTGCTACTCCGACCAGTAACTGCTCCCTGGACCTTGCCTTTATAAGGAGATCGACCAAGTATGGGATAAATAAAAACTCCCTTTTTTTTGAAGGAGTATCATCATTTCTGCCAATTACCTTGGTAAACACCCTCGGTGCCGTGGACAGTCCAAACGGTAGTGTCTGGAATTGGTAATGGCAAACCTGTACCACAATCTGAGGTACTCCTGGTGAGGCAGGTAAATAGGGACATGCAGGTAAGCATCCTTGATGTCCAGGGATACCATGTAATCCCCTTCGTCCAGGCTTGCAATAACCGCCCTGAGCGATTCCATCTTGAACTTTGTTATGTAAGTGTTCAAGGATTTCCATTTTAAAATGGGTCTCACCGAACCGGCTGGTTTCGGTACCACAAACAGTGTGGAATAGTAACCCCGTCCTTGTTGAAGTAGGGGCACCTTGACTATCACCTGCTGGGAATACAGCTTGTGAATTGCCTCTAGCACAGCCTCCCTGCCTGAGGGAGTTGTCGGCAAGGCAGATTTGAGTAAACGGCGGGGGGGAGACGCCTCGACTTCCAGCTTGTACCCCTGAGATACTACTTGAAGGATCCAGGGATCCACCTGTGAGCGAGCCCACTGATCGCTGAAATTTTTGAGGCGGCCCCCCACCGTACCTGGCTACGCCTGTGGAGCCCCCGCGTCATGCGGTGGACTCAGAGGAAGCAGGGGAAGAATTTTGATTCTGGGGACTGGCTGCTGGTGCAGCTTTTTCCCTCTTCCCTCGTTTGACCCGCCTGCTTTTTTTTTTTTTTTTTTTTTGAAGCCGAAAGGACTGTACCTGATAATACAGTGCGTTTCTTAGGCTGTGAGGAAACCTGAGGTAAAATATTTTCATCCCAGCTGTTGCTGTGGATACGAGGTCCCAGAGACCATCCCCAACAATTCCTCACCCTTATAAGGCTCTATGTGCCTTTTAAAGTCAGCATCACCTGTCCAGTGTCGGGTCTCCAATACCCTCCTGACAGAATGGACATTGCAATAATTCAGGATGCCAGCCGGCAAAATATTCCCCTGTGCATCCCTCATATATAAGACGACGTCTTATGTTCGCAAAATAGTATCCCTGTTTGAAAGGGGTACAGACCACGCTGCAGCAGTCTGCAGGTCTCAGTCTAGAACCTGAGTGTGTAATTACAGACTTCAGGATAGCCTCCTGCTATTTATCAGCAGGTACCTTCAAAGTGGCCGCATCCTAAGACGGCAGTGCCACCTTGACAAACGTGTGAGCGCCTTATCCACCCTAGGGGATATCTCCCAGCGTAACTTATCCTCTGGCGGGAAAGGGTACGCCATCAGTAACTTGTTAGAAATTACCAGTTTCTTATCGGGGAAACCCACGCTTTTTCACACTTCATTCACTCATTTGATGGGGGAACAAAACACTGCCTGCTTTTTCTCCCCACACATAAAACCCTTTGTTTTTAGTGGTACTTGGGTTAATGTCAGAAATGTGTAACACATTTTATATTGCCGGGATCATGTAACGGATGTTCCTAGTGGATTGTGTATATGTCTCAACCTCGTCGACACTGGAGTCAGACTCCGTGTCGACATCTGTGTCTGCCATCTGAGGGAGCGTTGATGGCCTTTGAGACGTCTGGGCAGGCGCGGGCTGAGAAGCCGGCTGTCCCATAGCTGTTACGTCATCCAGCCTTTTATGTAAGGAGTTGACACTGTCGGTTAATACCTTCTACCTATCCATCCACTCTGGTGTCGGCCCACAGGGGCGACATCTCATTTATCGGCATCTTCTCCGCCTCCACATAAGTCTCCTCATCAAACCTGTCGACACAGCCGTACCGACACACCGCACACACACAAGGAATGCTCCAATGAGGACAGGACCCACAAAAGCCCTTTGGGGGGACAGAGTGAGAGTATGCCAGCACACACCAGAGCGCTATATAATGCAGGGACTAACTGAGTTATGTCCCCTATAGCTGCTTTTATATAATTTATACTGTGCCTAAATTTAGTGCCCCCCCCCTCTCTGTTTTAACCCTGTTCTGTAGTGTAGACTGCAGGGGAGAGCCAGGGAGCTTCCCTCCAACGGAGCTGTGAGGGAAAAATGGCGCCAGTGTGCTGAGGAGATAGGGTCCGCCCCTTTTTCGCGGCCTTTTCTCCCGCATTTTTATGGAATCTGGCAGGGGTTAATATACATCCATATAGCCCTGGGGGTTATATGTGATGTATTTTTGCCAGCCAATGTGTTTATATTGCTGCTCAGGGCGCCCCCCCCCCAGCGCCCTGCACCCTCAGTGACCGGAGTGTGTGGTGTGCATGAGGAGCAATGGCGCACAGCTGCAGTGCTGTGCGCTACCTTGGTGAAGACTGATGTCTTCTGCCGCCGTTTTTCCGGACCTCTTCTTGCTTCTGGCTCTGTAAGGGGGACGGCGGCGCGGCTCCGGGACCGAACACCAAGGACTGGGCCTGCGGTCGATCCCTCTGGAGCTAATGGTGTCCAGTAGCCTAAGAAGCCCAATCCGGCTGCAAGCAGGCGAGTTCGCTTCTTCTCCCCTTAGTCCCTCGCTGCAGTGAGCCTGTTGCCAGCAGGTCTCACTGAAAATAAAAAACCTAAATCTATACTTTCTTTCTAAGGGCTCAGGAGAGCCCCTAGTGTGCATCCAACCTCGGCCGGGCACAAGATCTAACTGAGGCTTGGAGGAGGGTCATAGTGGGAGGAGCCAGTGCACACCAGGTAGTCATAAATCTTTCTAGAGTGCCCAGCCTCCTTCGGAGCCCGCTATTCCCCATGGTCCTTACGGAGTTCCCAGCATCCACTAGGACGTTAGAGAAAATGGGATGCTGTCTGCCGAAATGTGTAAAACAGGCGACGCCGTCTACCGTAATGTGTAATAAAGGCACACTGTCTGCCGTAATGTGTAAAAAGTGGACGTTGTCTGCCGTAATGTGTAATAAGGGGATGCTATCTGCTGTAATGTGTAAAACAGGGGACGCCGTCTACCGTAATGTGTAATAAGGGCACACTGTCTGCCGTAATGTGTAAAAAGTGGACGCTGTCTGCCGTAATGTGTAATAAGGGGACGCTGTCTGCTGTAATGTGTAAAACAGGGGACGCCGTCTACCGTAATGTGAAATAAGGGCACACTGTCTGCCGTAATGTGTAAAACAGGGGACGCCGTCTACCGTAATGTGTAATAAGGGCCCACTGTCTGCCGTAATGTGTAAAAAGTGGACGCTGTCTACCGTAATGTGTAAAAAGTGGACGCTGTCTGCCGTAATGTGTAATAAGGGCACACTGTCTGCCGTATTGTGTAAAAAGGGGACGCTGTCTGCCGTAATGTGTAAAAAGTGGACGCTGTCTGCCGTAATGTGTAATAAGGGGACGCTGTCTGCCGTAATGCGTAAAACAGGGGATGCCGTCTACCGTAATGTGTAATAAGGGCACACTGTCTGCCGTAATGTGTAAAAAGTGGACGCTGTCTGCTGTAATGTGTAAAAAGTGGACGCTGTCTGCCGTAATGTGTAATAAGGGGATGCTGTCTGCCGTAATGTGTAAAAAGGGGATGCTGTCTGCTGTAATGTGTAAAAAGGGGGGCTGGCTGCCGTAATGTGTAAAAAGGGGGACACTGTCTGCCGTAATGTGTAAAAAGGGGGACACTGTCTGCCGTAATGTGTAAAAAGGGGGACACTGTCTGCCGTAATGTGTAAAAAGGGGGACACTGTCTGCCGTAATGTGTGAAAAGGGGGACACTGTCTGCCGTAATGTGTAAAAAGGGGGACTGGCTGCCGTAATGTGTAAAAAGGGTGACTCGCTGCCGTAATGTGTAAAAAGGGGGACTGGCTGACGTAATGTGTAAAAAGGGGGACGCTGTCTGCCGTAATGTGTAAAAAGTGGACGCTGTCTGCCGTTATGTGTAATAAGGGGATGCTGTCTGCCGTAATGTGTAAAAATGGGATGCTGTCTGCCGTAATGTGTAAAACAGGCGACGCCGTCTACCGTAATGTGTAATAAAGGCACACTGTCTGCCGTAATGTGTAAAAAGTGGACGTTGTCTGCCGTAATGTGTAATAAGGGGATGCTGTCTGCCGTAATGTGTAAAACAGGGGACGCCGTCTACCGTAATGTGTAATAAGGGCACACTGTCTGCCGTAATGTGTAAAAAGTGGACGCTGTCTGCCGTAATGTGTAATAAGGGGACGCTGTCTGCCGTAATGTGTAAAACAGGGGACGCCGTCTACCGTAATGTGTAATAAGGGCACACTGTCTGCCGTAATGTGTAAAACAGGGGACGCCGTCTACCGTAATGTGTAATAAGGGCACACTGTCTGCCGTAATGTGTAAAAAGTGGACGCTGTCTACCGTAATGTGTCAAAAGTGGACGCTGTCTGCCGTAATGTGTAATAAGGGCACACTGTCTGCCGTAATGTGTAAAAAGGGGACGCTGTCTGCCGTAATGTGTAAAAAGTGGTCACTGTCTGCCGTAATGTGTAATAAGGGGACGCTGTCTGCCGTAATGCGTAAAACGGGATGCCGTCTACCGTAATGTGTAATAAGGGCACACTGTCTGTCGTAATGTGTAAAAAGTGGACGCTGTCTGCCGTAATGTGTAAAAAGTGGACGCTGTCTGCCGTAATGTGTAATAAGGGGATGCTGTCTGCCGTAATGTGTAAAAAGGGAATGCTGTCTGCTGTAATGTGTACAAAGGGGGGCTGGCTGCCGTAATGTGTAAAAAGGGGGACACTGTCTGCCGTAATGTGTAAAAAGGGGGACACTGTCTGCCGTAATGTGTAAAAAGGGGGACTGGCTGCCGTAATGTGTAAAAAGGGTGACTCGCTGCCGTAATGTGTAAAAAGGGGGACTGGCTGCCGTAATGTGTAAAAAGGGGGACGCTGTCTGCTGTAATGTGTAATAAGTGGACGCTGTCTGCCGTAATGTGTAATAAGGTGATGCTGTCTGCCGTAATGTGTAAAAAGGGGATGCTGTCTGCTGTAATGTGTAAAAAGGGGGGCTGGCTGCCGTAATGTGTAAAAAGGGGGACACTGTCTGCCGTAATGTGTAAAACGGGGGACTGTCTGCCGTAATGTGTAAACAGGGGGAATTGCTGCCGTAATGTGTAAAAAGGAGGACGCTGTCTGCTGTAATGTGTAAAAAGGGGACGCTGTCTGCCGTAATGTGTAATAAGGGGACGCTGTCTGCCGTAATGTGTAAAAATGGAGACTGGCTGCCGTAATGTGTAAAAAGTGTGACTGTCCGCCATAATGTGTAAAAAGTGGACGCTGTCTGCCGTAATGTGTAATAAGGGGACGCTGTCTGCCGTAATGTGTAAAACAGGGGACGCCGTCTACTGTAATGTGTAATAAGGGCACACTGTCTGCCGTAATGTGTAAAACAGGGGACGCCGTCTACCGTAATGTGTAATAAGGGCACACTGTCTGCCGTAATGTGTAAAAAGTGGACGCTGTCTACCGTAATGTGTAAAAAGTGGACGCTGTCTGCCGTAATGTGTAATAAGGGCACACTGTCTGCCGTAATGTGTAAAAAGGGGACGCTGGGGTAAATTTACTAAGATTCGTGTTTTCCCGTTTGAGGTCAAAGTTCAATCACGAATGACATCGAAAGTGTAAATATGCAACTTTTTGAATTGATTACGACTAATTTACTAAGCTGCCGTATTCTGCATTTTCGGGTTTTCCGATGTCGATGTCATTCGTTTTTTTTGGCAGTGTTTTACGTGAGTGACTTGTAAAACACTGCCGACTTTAATACAATGAATCTCGGCCGGATCTGAGAGATCCGTGCTGGGCTTCATTGTGCACTTTGTTAAAAAAAAAAAAAAAAAAAGTTTAAATGTAAAAAAAAAATTGCGTGGGGTCCCCCCTCCTAAGGCAAACCAGCCTCGGGCTCTTTGAGCCGATCCTCGTTGCAGAAATATGGGAAAAAAATGGACAGGGGTTTCCCCATATTTAAGCAACCAGCATCGGGCTCTGCGCCTGGTCCTGGTTCCAAGAATACGGGGGGGAAAAGAGTAGGGGTCCCCCGTATTTTTGAAACCAGCACCGGGCTCCACTAGCTGGACAGATAATGCCACAGCCGGGGGTCACTTTTATACAGTGCCTTGCGGCCGTGGCATCAAATATCCAACTAGTCACCCCTTGCCGGGGTACCCTGGGGGAGTGGGGACCCCTTCAATCAAGGGGTCCCCCCCCCAGCCACCCAAGGGCCAGGGGTGAAGCCCGAGGCTGTCCCCCCCCATCCAATAGGCTGCGGATGGGGGGCTGATAGCCTTTGTGAAAAGTGATTGATATTGTTTTTAGTAGCAGTACTACAAGGCCCAGCAAGCCTCCCCCGCAAGCTGGTACTTGGAGAACCACAAGTACCAGCATGCGACGGAAAAACGGGCCCGCTGGTACCTGTAGTACTACTACTAAAAAAATACCCCAATAAAGACAACACACACACACCTTGAAAGTATAACTTTAATACATCCATCCACACCTCCATATACACATACTTACCTTATGTTCCCACGCAGGTCGGTCCTCTTCTCCAGTAGAATCCATGGTGTACCTGTAGAAAAAATTATACTCACATAATCCAGTGTTTTCGGCTCCTCTGTAAATCCTTTTGTAATCCACGTACTTGAAAAAATAAAAAAACGGATACCCGACCACGAACTGAAAGGGAACCCATGTTTTCACATGGGCCCCCTTTCCCCGAATGCCAGAAACCCACTCTGACTGATGTCTAAGTGGGTTTCTTCAGCCAATCAGGGAGCGCCACGTTGTGGCACCCTCCTGATCGGCTGTGTGCTCCTGTACTGTCTGACAGGCGGCACACGGCAGTGATACAATGTAGCGCCTATGCGCTCCATTGTAACCAATGGTGGGAACTTTCAGGTCAGCGGTGAGGTCACTTTCGGTCAACCGCTGACCTGAAAGTTCCCACCATTGGTTACAATGGAGCGCATAGGCGCTACATTGTAACACTGCCGTGTGCCGCCTGTCAGACAGTACAGGAGCACACAGCCGATCAGGAGGGTGCCACAACGTGGCGCTCCCTGATTGGCTGAAGAAACCCACTTAGACATCAGTCAGAGTGGGTTTCTGGCATTCGGGGAAAGGGGGCCCATGTGAAAACTAGAGATGAGCGCCGGAAATTTTTCGGGTTTTGTGTTTTGGTTTTGGGTTCGGTTCCGCGGCCGTGTTTTGGGTTCGAACGCGTTTTGGCAAAACCTCACCGAATTTTTTTTGTCGGATTCGGGTGTGTTTTGGATTCGGGTGTTTTTTTTAAAAAAACACTAAAAAACAGCTTAAATCATAGAATTTGGGGGTCATTTTGATCCCAAAGTATTATTAACCTCAAAAACCATAATTTACACTCATTTTCAGTCTATTCTGAATACCTCACACCTCACAATATTATTTTTAGTCCTAAAATTTGCACCTAGGTCGCTGGATGACTAAGCTGGGCGACCCTAGTGGCCGACACAAACACCGGGCCCATCTAGGAGTGGCACTGCAGTGTCACGCAGGATGTCCCTTCCAAAAAACCCTCCCCAAACAGCACATGACGCAAAGAAAAAAAGAGGCGCAATGAGGTAGCTGACTGTGTGAGTAAGATAAGCGACCCTAGTGGCCGACACAAACACCGGGCCCATCTAGGAGTGGCACTGCAGTGTCACGCAGGATGTCCCTTCCAAAAAACCCTCCCCAAACAGCACATGACGCAAAGAAAAAAAGAGGCGCAATGAGGTAGCTGACTGTGTGAGTAAGATAAGCGACCCTAGTGGCCGACACAAACACCGGGCCCATCTAGGAGTGGCACTGCAGTGTCACGCAGGATGTCCCTTCCAAAAAACCCTCCCCAAACAGCACATGACGCAAAGAAAAAAAGAGGCGCAATGAGGTAGCTGACTGTGTGAGTAAGATAAGCGACCCTAGTGGCCGACACAAACACCGGGCCCATCTAGGAGTGGCACTGCAGTGTCACGCAGGATGTCCCTTCCAAAAAACCCTCCCCAAACAGCACATGACGCAAAGAAAAAAAGAGGCGCAATGAGGTAGCTGACTGTGTGAGTAAGATAAGCGACCCTAGTGGCCGACACAAACACCGGGCCCATCTAGGAGTGGCACTGCAGTGTCACGCAGGATGTCCCTTCCAAAAAACCCTCCCCAAACAGCACATGACGCAAAGAAAAAAAGAGGCGCAATGAGGTAGCTGACTGTGTGAGTAAGATAAGCGACCCTAGTGGCCGACACAAACACCGGGCCCATCTAGGAGTGGCACTGCAGTGTCACGCAGGATGTCCCTTCCAAAAAACCCTCCCCAAACAGCACATGACGCAAAGAAAAAAAGAGGCGCAATGAGGTAGCTGTGTGAGTAAGATAAGCGACCCTAGTGGCCGACACAAACACCGGGCCCATCTAGGAGTGGCACTGCAGTGTCACGCAGGATGTCCCTTCCAAAAAACCCTCCCCAAACAGCACATGACGCAAAGAAAAATTAAAGAAAAAAGAGGTGCAAGATGGAATTGTCCTTGGGCCCTCCCACCCACCCTTATGTTGTATAAACAGGACATGCACACTTTAACCAACCCATCATTTCAGTGACAGGGTCTGCCACACGACTGTGACTGATATGACGGGTTGGTTTGGACCCCCACCAAAAAAGAAGCAATTAATCTCTCCTTGCACAAACTGGCTCTACAGAGGCAAGATGTCCACCTCATCATCATCCTCCGATATATCACCGTGTACATCCCCCTCCTCACAGATTATCAATTCGTCCCCACTGGAATCCACCATCTCAGCTCCCTGTGTACTTTGTGGAGGCAATTGCTGCTGGTCAATGTCTCCGCGGAGGAATTGATTATAATTCATTTTAATGAACATCATCTTCTCCACATTTTCTGGATGTAACCTCGTACGCCGATTGCTGACAAGGTGAGCGGCGGCACTAAACACTCTTTCGGAGTACACACTTGTGGGAGGGCAACTTAGGTAGAATAAAGCCAGTTTGTGCAAGGGCCTCCAAATTGCCTCTTTTTCCTGCCAGTATAAGTACGGACTGTGTGACGTGCCTACTTGGATGCGGTCACTCATATAATCCTCCACCATTCTTTCAATGTTGAGAGAATCATATGCAGTGACAGTAGACGACATGTCCGTAATCGTTGTCAGGTCCTTCAGTCCGGTCCAGATGTCAGCATCAGCAGTCGCTCCAGACTGCCCTGCATCACCGCCAGCGGGTGGGCTCGGAATTCTGAGCCTTTTCCTCGCACCCCCAGTTGCGGGAGAATGTGAAGGAGGAGATGTTGACAGGTCGCGTTCCGCTTGACTTGACAATTTTCTCACCAGCAGGTCTTTCAACCCCAGCAGACTTGTGTCTGCCGGAAAGAGAGATCCAAGGTAGGCTTTAAATCTAGGATCGAGCACGGTGGCCAAAATGTAGTGCTCTGATTTCAACAGATTGACCACCCGTGAATCCTTGTTAAGCGAATTAAGGGCTCCATCCACAAGTCCCACATGCCTAGCGGAATCGCTCCGTGTTAGCTCCTCCTTCAATGTCTCCAGCTTCTTCTGCAAAAGCCTGATGAGGGGAATGACCTGACTCAGGC